>NC_046248.1:0-60626 GCF_009819885.2 Catharus ustulatus | reverse complement strand
CCCAGGGTGACACTGCAGGGCCTGGTGGGACCAAGGGACCAATGTGACACTGCAGAACCTCATGGGAGCAAGAGGCGACACTGCAAAACCAAGGGGCCTGTGTGAAACCACGGGGCCCTATGAAACTGAGACTGAAATCAGCCAGATAGAAACTTTCCAACACAATTTGACTATTAAAAAGTGTTTTGCCAATTAAGAGGGGCAATTTAAAGAACACAGACACCAATGGAAAGAATGATCTTTTACTGAAAATATAAAGGCAACACAAAAATGAAATGATATATTCAATAAAACTATGTTCTTGGCTTTAGCAACAAGCAAATGCAAGCAAGGTAATGCAGCTAATCATTGCTATATGAGAGAAAGGACAGGGATTGAGAAAAAACCATCACCAATTGCTGAAATACTTTACCACCATCCAGAGACTGCAGTCGCTGGGGAGCTGCGTTTCACAGTGAGGATCTGGAGAACCCTTCCCAGCAATTGGCAAAATCCTACACTCTGTGTCCACCCATAGGTGTGGTCTACAATTTCGCCCCAAAAGTGGGTCCAGCTTTTATAGTCCCAAATCAATTATTTGAAGTGCCTTGATTATATTTTTAGCACAGAAACTCCTGGATCTGATGGCACATATCGTGGCCAGCAGGGACCAGGGCTTGGCCAGAGCCCAGACCTTGAAGGGGAGGGTTTTCCCCTAAAATACCCTACTAACAAGCCTCTATTCATGTCAACTGGGAAAGTTTCTTCAAATGATACATGTCTTGCACATGTCTACACAAAGTTATACAGAGCTAGCATAAGCATCTTTGTCATCTTATTTTTAGCTAAATAATAGTCACGGTGTTAATCACACAGAGCCCAGGATTCATCCTGTCAGTCAGCTCTAGCTGAGGCTGGCTGCTCAGGCCCCAGCACATCACCAGGCAGGAGCAGGAGTTGAGCCTGGCTATGCTGGGCATGCTGCATATCACCAAGGAGGAGAGGCAGAGCCCCCACACAGTTCTGCAGCCATGTCAGGTGAGCCGGGGGTGGAGGGGACAGTGTGGCACCCACAGGACAGCCCAGCATGTCTGGGGACAGCCTGGCAGCCACTGGAAAGCCTGGCACCCAAAGGGAGAGTGTGACATCCATACAGACAACCTGATATCCATCAGGACAAACTGGCACCCGTGAGGACAGTGTGACATCCATAGGGAGAGCCTGACATCCGTCAGGACACACTGGCACCCATGAGGACAGTGTGGCACCCATAGGGGCAGCCTGGCATTGCTGGGGATAGCCTGACATCCATCAGGACACACTGGCACCCATGAGGACAGTGTGGCACCCATAGAGGCAGCCTGGCATTGCTGGGGATAGCCTGACATCCATCAGGACACAATGGCACCCAAGGGTGTCGCTATCATGCGAGGAAAGGAAATGACAGCAACACAGGCTGCTTCCACAAGACGAGGTGGTTTATTGAACAAGCTTGGTCATTTTATAGCATGGTTCACAAAGCTCAGGCAGAACAGAAAGTTATTGGACAGAATAAGAAAACAACCTCTGCCACGTACTCACAGTACACTTGCATGAAAAACAACAGGTGTCTAATCTGTGTTTTTTCCTATTCTATCGCCTGATAGAACTATCTGCCTGGGAAACTCAGCTAGAGGTCTGCAGCCCAAAGCTGTGTATCCAAAAGAGCCTGGGAAGGATTCTAGGTATCTAAGAAAAACTGAAGCTGTGTACTTTTCACAGCCTGAGAAAATGCTGACTGAAATTTTCCTAGGCCACCAGCAGTGTCCACAAGTCCCCCTTTTTAAATTAAAAAAGCAAAGAAAGAGAAGTGTTTGTAATCCCCTACAGGGCCCTTGCAAAGGAGAACAAACACAACCCAAGAGACCTGAGGACATCTGAGGTGCCCAGAGAAATTTTCAAGCCTTCTCAATCTTTTCCCTGCAAAATACAATAACAAAAATCCCGCCACCATTCACCAGACTTATCTCTAGTGCATTCCAGAAAACCTATCTAACAATGTCCCAGAACTTAAAACAGCTCCAAGGAAAACAGGCGAATGTTCACCCTCTGCTTGTAGAGGGTCCATCTGGCTGGTGATCGGCATGTTGATCAGCATTTGAAGGCTGTGCACCGGCCACATTCTGTCTCTGATGTCGCAGGTCAGTGTGGACACATCTTGCAGGTAGCCAGCGTACCCCGGTGTTGGTTGAGACGCAAGCGTACCCACGGCCCCAAACGATAAGGTCATGTGGGCCCTCCCACTCATTTGTGGTCAAGTCCTGTATAAAGACCTTCGCTCGAACCAGGCGTGTCTTGTCTGCAGCTTGCAACGAAGTGAAATGATTCAGGATTATTGGAATCTTGTGGCACAGTAAGATGATTGATGGTATACAATCCTTTCTCCAACCAGCTGTGTGGTGTTTTCCCAGCCATTCCCCTTTTTTGTTTTTCAAGAACACGCTTCAGGGTACCATGAGCGCGTTTGACAATGGCGTGACCTGCTGGAGCATGTGGAGTGCCAAACTTGTGTGAGACTCCCCACATCTGCAAAAACTGCCTCATCTTCTGAGAGACGTAAGCAGGGCCATTGCCAGTTTTCACAGAGGAAGGAATGCCCAAGTTTGCAAAAGCCATCCTCCAATGGGCAATCACATTGTGACCTTCTCCCCAGTGTGAGCAGATGCCCACATGGCAGAGGAAAAGGTATCGACAGACACATGCACATACTTAAACCTGCCAAATTCAGCGATGTGAGTGACATCTGTCTGCCAAAGCTGCAGGGCCTATAGACCCCTGGGGTTCACCCCTGCTGGTAAAGGCACAGCAAGGCCATGACAGTCATCACAAGAGGCAACGATGTCACGAGCCTCAGTGGCCATTAGACGAAACTGCTTCTGCAAAGTATGTGCATTCTGATGGAAAAACCCATGCAATGCTCGAACTTGAGCAAGCTTGTCAGGCTGAGGCACCACACATGCGGGGTTGGCAAACCTATCAGCCCTGGCATTACCTTCCATTAGAAAAGCTGGCAAGTCCGTGTGACTCCGTATGTGCAGGATGTAATATGGATGAACTCGGTCTTGAACTGCACACCACCAGGCCTTCAGGAGCCAGAACAAGGCTGCGTTGTCAACCTCCGTCAGGAGCAAGCAATCCAAGTGCTGAGTTATGTCTACAACATAAGCAGAGTCAGTGACCAAATTCAAAGGTACCTGTGAGAATCATTGGAATGCCGTTGTGACAGCCCTCAGCTCAGTTATCCGAGCAGAACCTGACTCATGGCCCTCCAAGGATTGCCAGTCAGACTCATCCTTCCAGGTAACAATGGCCTTCCCTGTTTTGCCTGACCCGTCAGTGGAGACAGTAGGACCTTGCACTGGTCCCGACTATTTTTGGGTCTCAACGACAGTTTAACTGTCTTTGCCATGTGCAATAGCTTATGGCTGGGTAGATGATAAGCAATCTGTCCCATGAATTCTTGCACTGCACTTTGCAAGGGAACACTATTAATAAAAGCCCCTACAAAAATTTCCTGCTCTATAGGAAGTACAGTCCTGGCGGGGTCCGCTGCCATCAATTGCACGCATCTTTGACGGTAACTGCGTATCAGTCGGGCAAGGAACTCAAACACTGTAGTCACTGTCTTTTTCAGCTGATGTGGCAAAAAGACCCATTCCAGAATGTGCAAGGGATCAGACCAGGTATCATTGCATTGGGCAATGATGCCTGCAGGATGCAAATCTGGATTGACAATGAACACAGTGATGCCAATGGAAGGGTCTACTCAATATACCTGGTCAGTAGAAAGAGACTCAATGCACACCCCCCAGGCAGCCAAAACATCCCGCCCCCAGAGGTTGATCGGGGCTGCAGTGATGTAGAGTCGGACAGCAGCCGTCTGCCCTTGAAGATTCCTGACCAACACAGGCCCTTGACTAACAAAGGTCTGTGCTGTACCCCCACTCCTGCAATGGCCTGGTCAAGTGGGGCCATCGGCCGTGTGGGAGGCCAGGCAGGGAGAGAAATCACTGTCACATCCGCCCCGGTATCGATCAAACCTCTGAGCTGAATCTGAGGCGGGTTGGCTCCTGGCAGTGCCAGGGTGCACACCATTTGAGGGCGCTGATCGGAGATGTTCATGGTCCAATAGATCTGTGGCAGTCCTGTAGATCCAAAACCACTGTCTTTTCGATCCCGCTGATCAGCCCTAGGAACACAGGAACGAAAAGGCACGAGCTGAGCGATGCGCGTTCCTGAGGGAATAGTGACAGGGGGACAAGGAGTAGAAACCATCGCAAGTATTTCGCCTGTGTAATCTGCATCAATGACTCCTGGGTGAACAAAGATTCCCTGAAGAGTGGCACTAGATCATCCCATGAGCAGTGCACTCAGCCCCTGGCCCAAAGGTCCAAAGGCATCCAGAGGAGCCTTATGCACACCGGCAGAGTCTAGGACGACTGTGGCTGCGGTGTGTACATCCACCCTGGCGGAGCCCCTGGTGCGTGCTGGCTGCTGGCTGAAGAACCCTGTGTCAGCACTGGGGCCTGAGGCACTGCATGTATCTGCGCGCTGCACCCCAGAGCGCTCAGCTGTCCGTTTCCCTGGCCAGCCACAGGCTGCTTTGATTTACACTGATGGGCATAGTGACCTGGCTTTTTGCACTTAGCACGCAAAAAGGTAGGCACACCAGCCTTTTGTTGCTGTGGTTTTCCAAGGCTGCTGCTGTCTTTTCAACAAACTGTAAGAATGGCTCTCTAGGACCCTGAGTAATTTTAACATATTTTGGCCTTGGGGCTGCAGCCCCTCTTGTTTTTACAGTCTCTGCAAACCCTATCTTTTGGCACTGCTCCAGGACCAAAGGATCCCAGGTAGCTTGAAGATCAGGGCTAGAGAAACGGTGTGGCCCATTAAAACATCACTCCCCACAGCATATCTGGGGTCATCTTGTGGGTGCAGCATGTTTTCTGCAGCAGTCTTGTCAGCCGTGTGCCTCCAGTTGTGCTCAAAAACCCTAAATTGGACAGGCTGAAACAGCACCTGAGTGATGTGCCTAATGTCTAGGGTGATAACAAGCCTGTATTCAACACCCTAATAATTTGCATCACCTGAGTAGACCCAACCCCATATCTTGTAACCTTGTCCTGTAAATCTTGGACGACACGACAGGCAGTAGGGTCATGTCTGTCGGGTTGTCCCAAGCCGGGCACAGCCTTAAAAACAGGAAAGGCTTGAGGACCTTCCACGTCCCGGGGATCCACACCATTAGCTGGTGGCAGGGGATCCTCAGGAACCGACCTGAACTCAGTTGAATGCACCTGAACATTGTCCTCCACTCGAAGGACTCCTCCCCTAGGCATGCCCAGGTGCTCCAGTAAATTCCAGTCACCCTGCTGCAACGCCCGAAATCTCACAACTTCCCAAAAGCTGCGATGATTTTTCGCCTGCACTGTCACATAGCGCGGGGCAAGAGTCCACAGATTGTTGCGGGGAGAGGCTGCAGGATTGGTGCAGCGCCGGCTCTCCAGAGCAAAACCACGGCTCCAGAGAGGGGCTGCTGTCCATCGCCACCGGCAACGCAAGGCTGGAGCGATGGAGGAAGCCCCCGGGCCAGGGAGGATGACGCAGCCGTAGCTGCAGGTGGAAAGAGCTCAGCCACGGCTGCAGGAGCGGCAGCAGTGTCTGCCGCCGGTGAGGCACAGAACGATCCTGGAAATGGTGAGGGACCCGGTGGCATTTCTGAGGGACCCCACGCTTGCGGGTGGGCGGCACGGGTTGCTGGGGCCAAGGCAGGCAGAAGGCAGCATGCCTCCCACCGCCGAGGAGGTGTCCCGCCGCCCCAGCTGAAGAGGCGGGCCGGGCTCTGCCATCAGCGCTGGGGGGACGGGCGGCACCGGCCCTGCCCCTGCAGCGAGCTGTGTCTGCCAGCCCGAGCCGCCCCACGGGCAGAGGGGAGCAGACGGCACAGTAATGCTGGCTGTCTGCTGCTTCTCCGCGGGCTGTCCTGGCCCTGGTGCCCGAGAGGTGGAAACCGCGGGGCACAGCGGAGCGAACAGAGGCGGCCGGGTGACCCCGGCTTCCTGCGGGGCGCCCCTGCACTCCAAGTTTGCTAGAGAGGGGGATTTTGACCGTGGAAGTTTCGGAGAGGGCGTTAAAGTGCTGCAAGTGCCCGAAGTTGACTTCTCGGAGAGGCCACTCCCCTCCTCGGTTTCCTCCCGATTTCTCTCTGTGCCCATGTTCAGGACACGATCGACGACTCCCCAAGTAGCTACCAGGGGAGAAACTGAAGTGTCCCCTTGCCACAGAGCGTCCCACAGAAAGTCTCCCAGACTTTCCCATGGCTCCAGAGAAAAAGCTTCTTCAGGATCCTCTGGGAATCCAGCCTGTTTTACCCAAGCCAGTAATGCGATTAAGTCGTTGTCTGGAACGGGATTTTCCATGAGTTCCAGGACACCCTTCCAGATGGTGAGAATGGATTCTTGCTGCCGAGTCAAGTGAATCTCCATCATTCAGAATTTCCCACCTAGGCACTAAGCCAGGAGGAAGGGGAACAGAAGCAGTGCCTTTCTCCGATGAGGAGAGACAGAGAGAGAGAGAGAGGTCTCACGGCTTCTCGGGCAGATCTTGGTGGCTGCACTGCCTGGGCTCTCAGCTCTGCTCCGCACGCTCCGCTCCGCAGGGCACACTCCGCAGGCTGTGCTCCGCTCAGCTCCGCGGGCTCTGCTCCACTCGGGTTTTCGCAAATTCCATCCGATGCTATAAAGTGCTATCTCGGTGCACACCTCCAAATGTTGCTATAGAGCCAGGGGAAGCAAGACAGCACACACGGGCAACTTCTAGAGAAGAGGCCATTTATGGACCAAAACACAGACATATTTATAATGAGGATTGCAAAGCTCAGGAAGAACAGAGAATTATTGGACAGAAAAGGAAAAGAATCTCAGTCACGTACTCACAGTACAATTCTAAACAGTACACAGTCTAAAACAACAGGTGTCTAATCTATGTTTTTCTTTTTCTGCCTGGGAATGTCCTCAGCCCCAGCCTGTGTATTCTAAACAACGTGGGAAGGTTTTACCATTTATGAGAAACAAGAACTGTGTACTTTTCACAGCCTGAGAAAATCCTGACTGAAAATTTCCTAGGCTACAAACAGTGTCTGCAAGCTCTGACCCCACAGAGCTGCTATGACCACGTGGACAACAAGCATGGCCAAGAGCAGGACTGTGGAGGCAGTGCTGCAGATACTCCTGGATGTGTGGGCAGACTGGCCAGGGCACAGCACATGAACCTCTGATGGGGACACAATGGGTGTCTGCCCTGGCTGTGAGTTTCTGGAACCCTCCTTCCCCCACATCATCTCCCTGCCTCAGGTGTTGGGCTGAATCCTGGCCTAGAGGCAGCTTCAGGGCCACCAGGCCCAGTGCTCCCCGTGTGTTTCCCCTGGCTGCTCCCTGCCACGCTCGGGCCCTGCCACACAGACACCTCGGCACTGAGCACTGCCTCGGGGTGCTTTGTCCTTTGCAGGCAGATTTGGTGATGTGGAAGATCCTCCAGGTGCCTTGCTGGCCACATATAATGGTGATGTATTTCCCCTGCATATTTATGCAGCTGCTCTTCCAAGTGTTCTTCAGCACTCTGGATACGCCAGAGGAGGTCAAGATCTTGTGGAAGGGATGGCAAGAAGAACACGGCCTTGCCACCAGCCCCAACAGGTCCTTCTGTCACATCCCAGTCCTTCTGTCCCTGCCATGTCCCCAGGGAAGGAGCCAGCGCTCCCAGCGTGACCTGAGCTTTGCTCTGCACACAGGTTGGCAGTGCGGACCCTCAAGCCCCTGCTCTGCTTTCTGCAATGTGGGGATGTGGTGATGGCCATGGAGCGCAAGCGTGGCTGGGACATGCTGCTCGGTGTTGACACCCACCACTATGCCGTGGGTCTGCTGGCCAGGTGAGATCCCCTGCTCTCCACTGCACCCAGCATTTGTGCTCTGTGCCCGGGGTGCCCCACAGAGTTCCTGTGGCCATGGGCCAGAGGGCCTTGTCACCAAGGGACGGCCAAGCAGACTGGAAAAGGTGGGGAGAGGAGGGTGCCCAGGAGCAGCTGCCTCCCAATGGGGCCAGTGCCTTTGAATTATCGTAGGGAAAGAGCAGAGCACTGTCACACTATCCTGGGAGAGGTTTGCTCCCCCAGCTCAGGATCCTGGTTTCTTTTTTAGCCTGCTAGGGAGATGCATCATGCTTCTACAAGGCTGTGTTCCAGTATTGCACTCCACCTACTCCAGGTGCTCAGCGCACAGGAGCTATGCTGGGATCTTCCTGCCATGGCATTCATTGTGGAGGTGAGCCTGGTGGCCAGTGCTGCCTCGCTGAGCTGCCTCCCAGCTCTCTGCCCTCTGTAGCCACAGCTGCCTGGGATAGTGCCTGTGCCCTGTGCTGCTGTCTGGGCCCAGCCCTGTGCAGTTCCAGGCTCCTGTGAGCCAGCTCCTCTGTCACTGCCCTGTGCCTTTCAGGTCCTCAGGTGCCTGGACCCACATGAATGTGGTGGCAGTGTTGTAGAGATCTCATAGGGGTACCTGCAAGGCAAGTGCAGGGAGAGGTGTTGCCTGGTGCTCAGGGCCCTTCTGGAGCTCATTGACGATCTCTTGATGGGGAGAAGGGGCCAGTGGCTGAAGCTGCACTGGGGAAAAGAGCTTCAGCTGCCCGAGTGCTTTGGGACAGGCCTTTGGCCTCCGGGGCCTGAGGCAGCAGGGGGGCGTTTTACAGACTTGTGTTCCACACAGGCTGAAAAAACGTGGAGCCTGACTGAAAGCCTCATGGAGCTACTGTGGGACAAGGATGCAGAGATACTTGGGATGACGCTCACCACTCTCAGCTCTATCTTCTTGCACAAATACATCCTGATACCAAACCCCATCGCCCTGCAGCTGGCTGAGGCGCTCTTGTCTTTCTTTGACACCATAAGGCTCTGTGCCCCAGGCCATGGCCCCTGAGTACTTCTGGAAAACTTGGTGCCCTATGGATTTCAAAGTGGATGCTGAAACGGTCCTCGATT
Source organism: Catharus ustulatus (assembly GCF_009819885.2). Lineage (NCBI taxonomy): Eukaryota > Metazoa > Chordata > Aves > Passeriformes > Turdidae > Catharus > Catharus ustulatus. The sequence continues at coordinate 51,577 of NC_046248.1, read as the reverse complement.
AGCCAATGGGGAGGTCTTTTCTCCTTCCTTTTATGCAGGATGATAGCCAGGTGCAGCTTCTCTCCATAAGGCTGTTCCAAGATCTGATGGAATAATACATGGAAGAGAGAGAAAAGCTTTTGGAGGATCCAGTGCACCAGAGTCTTCTCCCACTATTTTTCCACTGCCATGATGAGAATGCACATGTAACACAGGTGAGGACTGGTGGGCTGCGGGTGTCCCTCTGTCAGGGGGCTCAGCTGCCTCTTGCTCTGGTGCCTGGCGGGCTGCAGCCTCCTCCAGGCCTTGGCACAGGGACACAGGTCCTGTGCCCTGGGCTGTGGGGCCATCTCCACATCTCTGCTGCTCTGCAGGCTTCATGCAAATGCTGTACTGTGCAGTCAAATTCCTAAAGAAGGGGTATCTGAAAAAGCTGGTGGAGGAGAAACTCTACAAGTTTGCCGAGTGCCTGGTAAGGACGGCCTGGAAGCCCCAGGCTCAGCCTGGAGAAGCCCCCTGCCTGCGGTGCTCATAGTGTGCGGTTGGCAGCTGTGGCCCTGTCCAGTGCTGTACCCAGGGGCCGCACGTGCTCTTCTCCAGGCTCCTGAGGGCCCGAGCCGAGTGCCCACGGAGCCCCGGTCCAGCAGGGTTGCGGGGCAGGCCGGCACCGCGGCTTCCCGGGCACACCCGGCCCTGTGCCCCTGCAGAGCCCGGTGCCAGTGGCTGCTGGCCGCGCCTCAGGGCTGTGCAGGCAGGGGAGGCCGGGGCCGGGCACGGGCAGTGCTGGCAAGGGGGCAGAGCCCACCTGGACCCTTCCCTGCCGCCGCTCTCTGCAGCTGGCCGAGGACAGGAGCCGAGCGGCCGAGCACCTGCGCCAGGCCCTGCCGTACCTGGACAGCCCACAGGAGCCCCTGCGAGAGGCGGCCATCAGGTTCATGGGTGAGCCCGGGCTCCCTCCCCGCCCCGCCGCAGCTCGGCCCCAGCCCCGCCTGCTGCCCCGGCAGCGCCATCCGGGCCCGGTGCCGTGGAGCCCCGGCTGCCCTCGGGGGTGCTGCTGCCTTCTGGCAGCCATGCCCTTGGGCGTCAGCATGCGGCAAGGGCCCTGGCTGAGCTCTGCCGCGCCAGGAGAGCGAGTGGCCACAGGGCTGGCAGCACCAGCGCTGGCAGGGAGCTGTGCCACTGGGGCCGTGACAGGCTCTGTGTTCCCAGGGATGGCCGGGCAGTACCTGAGGGGGAATAAGGAGAAGCTCCAGGTGCTCAATCAGGGCGAGTAAGGCTGTCAGCGGCGGCTGGCAGGAGCAGCTGCAATCCCTGCTTTGACTACTGAGGGCTCTGCTCCCTGTGTAGACGGGCGGCAGCGTGGGCAGAGCACACAGATATTCAGGGGCACGTGGGGGATTCGTGTCTAGCACCTTCGAGCTGATCCCTTTGGTCCCCACTCCCTCCTGACCATGGCTAGAGTGGGCTAGGATGACCCTGCTACAGGTGTCTCCTCAGATCCCCATAGATCCAGGCTGTGTCCGTGGCACTGTTCCTCTCTCTCCCAGCCCCTCAAGTCCAGAGTTAATACGCGAGCCCATCATGATCTAACCTGAAAAATTAAGCCCAGTTCCCCCACAGAGGTAAAGAATTAGAGTCATCTTCAGGATCCAGTGAATGGGTATCTCAAGAACACACCAGGAGACACTGAAGATACCAGGAGACATCAGCTCTCTGTGCTGCTGGAGCTCCAGGCAGATGTGATGATTGGCACAGCTCTTGTGGCTTTGGCCCTCTCACTGAGTGTAGATAGCACTCTGCCTCTAGCTTTCAGACACTGCCCATCCCCTTTTTTTCCCCTCCACTTTCTGTCTCTTTTGACAGCTCCTTCCCTCCTGCCCTCTAGACCATGCCCATCCACTTTTTTCACCTTCAGCTCATCCCTTTGTTTTGCCATCCATCAATAAACAGTTTGGCTTCTTCACTTTGCCTGCATCTCTGTGGAGCTGAAGTGGTGCAAATCCAGAGAACTGGGAAACACAGGCCCCTCCTGCCGTTCTCTTCCACGCCGTGTTTTGTGCAGAGGAATGGGGGCAGATCAGGCTGGAAAGGTCTGTGTGCTGAAGCTCCAGTTCCACAACACTGGAGTTCAAGGTCTTGGCGAACACCCTGAAGCCCCTGGGTTTTAGAAGAGCCACTGCACCTGATTATGCTCTGAACCCAGCTGGGAGGGATTCCATGGCAAGCATCCACAGAGGGCAAAGGAGCTTGGAGTGCTGGAAAGTTTCAAGAATAGTTTCCTGAAAGCACAGCAATGCACAGGGTCAGGAAGAGGGCAGAAACAGAGACATCAGGGCTTCACAGAGAGCTTTGGGTGTGCCAAAGAGCACGTGAAGCAGCAGCACAGTGCCGACTGTCACACGTGTGACCATGGCAGTGTCCGAAGCACTGTCAGGCAGTGCCGGGATCCTGGGTGCTGTTCTGGTCCCCACAAGTGAGGAATCGCAGCCCCAGCCTCAGATCCAGTCAGAAAGCCAAGTAAATGAGACCAGAGACAGGGTACCCTTCCAGTCTCTCTTGGGCATGGCTGCAAAACAGCCCCTGCTCCTTCACTGGGAAAGCGCCAGAGCAGCTGTGTGTCAGGAACAAGGCAGCTGCCCAGGGGCTGTTTATCGCCTCTGACACTCAGTTCCTCAGGGCTTCCTACTGCCCTGGCCCCTCAGGTGCCTCCGGTCCCCTTGTAGCCTCCTGGCACCCACTCCCTCACACATCACCCTCGTGCCTTCCCACTGTCTTGTCCCATCACGGTCTCCTCAGCCCCTCATCCCTTCATGGCCTCCCAGTGCCTCGTCCCCTCAGGGTCTCCCCTACTCCGACCAAGGTGCCCGGCAGCAGCACTGCAGCCCCACAGGAGCTCCAGAGGAGCCTGAGCAAGAAGCCCCACAGAGCCCTCAGCAATCCAGCCAGCATCACCCAGACAGGAGGACACCGACAGTGCTTCCTGGCTGGGACAGGGGCCGTGGCCATCTCCAGGCAGTGGTCTCGCAGGGATCCCCACAGCTCTGGCCCCTGCTCACACGCTGTTACCAGCACAAAGTTTTCACTACAACCACCAAAGGCCAAGGGGCTTCTGGCCAATTTTCCTGCAACACTGCACAGGTGGGCAGCTTGCTGAGCACAAGCACACCTCTCCCCCTCTTCTCCCAGACCCTGCAGACCCTCGGCAGCAAAAGAAAGCCCCTGGGAGTCTGTGTATTCTAAAACATGCTATATTTCTATACTAAAGCAAAAGCAAAAGAAGAAGTGAACAACTTGACGAAAAAAAGAAAACAAATCCCACTGCCTCAGGTGGCCCTAGCAATCAGAGCCTCTCAGATCAGCCCTCTGCTGATCTCCAGCACTGCAGCCAGCCGAGGCCCGACAGGCGAGGCCGTGTTCTCCACATCCTGCGGAGCCCATCTCGCAGCCTCTGCAACCTGGAGATTGGGGGCTGTTCTACTGCCCTGAGCATGCACCTAGTTTCAATTGCCAGGCTTCTGACCACAAGGCTGCTGTCATCTGCCATTTCTTCAAGGGCTGGAAGAGAGAGGAACAGAGCCATGGTCAGATACCGCATCTGCATGGACAGGAGGAGATCCATGTGCCAGGGTCATCCCAGCCAGCTCTACCCATGGCCAGGAGGAATCAGGGATGAACAGGATCAGCCCAAAGCAGCTGGCCACGAATCCCCCACATGCCCCTGAATATCTGTGTGCCCTGCCCCTGCCACACCCCATCCACACAGGGAGCAGAGCCCTCGGCAGCCGGAGCAGGGGTTGCAGTTCCTCCTGCAAGCCCCTGCTGACAGCCCGCTGCCCTCACTCACCTTTGCAGAGCACCTGGAACTCTTCCTTCTGTTCCCTCAGGTACTGCCCGGCCATCCCTGGGAACACAGAGCCTGTCACGGCCCCAGTGGCACAGCTCCCTGCCAGCGCTGGTGCTGCCAGCCCTGTGGCCACTCGCTCTCCTGGCGCGGCAGAGCTCAGCCAGGGCCCTTGCCGCATGCTGACGCCCAAGGTCACGGCTGCCAGAGGGCAGCAGCACCCCCGAGGGCAGCCGGGGCTCCACAGCACCGGGCCCGGATGGCGCTGCCGGGGCAGCAGGCGGGGCTGGGGCCGAGCTGCGGCGGGGCGGGGAGGGAGCCCGGGCTCACCCATGAACCTGATGGCCGCCTCTCGCAGGGGCTCCTGTGGGCTGTCCAGGTACGGCAGGGCCTGGCGCAGGTGCTCGGCCGCTCGGCTCCTGTCCTCGGCCAGCTGCAGAGAGCGGCGGCAGGGAAGGGTCAGGCCAGGCTCTGCCCCTTTGCCAGCGCTGCCCGTTCCCGGCCCCGGCCTCCCCTGCCTGCACAGCCCTGAGGCGCGGCCAGCAGCCTCTGGCACCGGGCTCTGCAGGGGCACAGGGCCAGGTGTGCCTGGGGAGCCGCGGTGCCGCCCTGCCCTGCAGCCCCACTGGGCCAGGGCTCCGTGGGCACCCAGCTCCGGCCCAGAGGAGCCTGGAGAAGAGCCCGTGCGGCCCCTGGGTACAGCACTGGGCAGGGCCACAGCTGCCAACCGCACACAGTGAGCACTGCGGGCAGGGGGCTTCTCCAGGTTGAGCCTGGGGCTTCCAGGCCGTCCTTACCAGGCACTCGGCAAACTTCCACAGTTTCTTCTTTTCCACCAGTTTTTCAAGGTCCCTTTTCTTTAGGAATTTGGCTGCACAATTCAGCGTTTCCCAAGAGGCCTGGAGAGCAGCAGAAATATGGAGATGGCCCCACAACCCAGGGCGCAGGGCGCAGGACCCATGTCCCTGTGCCAAGGCCTGGGGGAGGCTGCAGCCCACCAGGCACCAGAGCAGGAGGCAACCGAGCCCCCTGACAGAGGGACACCCGCAGCCCATGAATCCTCACCTGTGCCACACGCCGGTTCTTATTGTGGCAGTGGATGAAGAGTGGGAGCAGGCTCTCCCGCACATGTGTCTTCAGGTGTGTTATTTCTTTTTCCAGCAGAACAGTCACCAATGCTTGAAAGATCAATATGCACACCTGCTGAACCTGGCTATCATCCTGTATGAAAGGAAGAAAAAAGACCCCAGCATTGGCTACCCAGGGCTCAGCTGGGTGCTGGCCTGCAAATCCACAGGGCACAAAGTGTCTGGGCTGCTTCCTGTGGCTGGGGGCACAGAGCCTTACATGGTCAAAGAGTGGCAGGAGCACCTCAGCCAGCTGCAGGGTGATGGGGCTGGCTATCAGCCTCTCATTTTCCACCACTATAAAGCTGAGTACCATGACTGACATCCTCATTATCTCTCCGTCTGTGTCCCGCATCAGTTCCACAAGATTTTTAGTTAGGCTCCGCATTTTTTTGGTCTGTGCAGAACACAAGTCTGTGAAAGGCCACCCTGCTGCCTGAGGCCCCAGAGGCCAAAGGCCTGTCCCAGAGCACTCAGGCAGATGATGTGGGAGGCAGGAGAGGTGGAAGCAGCTGCCCCAGCACCCAAAGCCCAGACAATCACAAAGGGCAGCTTTCCCTAGCACAGCTTCAGCCATTGCCTCCTTACCATCAAGGGATCGTCAATGAGCTTAAGAAGGGCCCTGAGTGCCAGGCGACGCCTCTCCCTGCACTCGCTCCGCAGGTGCCGTGAAAGGATTTGTAGAACACATTTACCACTGTGTTCACTCAAGTCCTGGTACTTCAGGACCTGAAAGAGACAGGACAGTGACAGGGGACCTGGCCAGCAGGAGCCCAGAACTGCACAGTGCTAGACCTGATAGCAGCACAGGGCACAGGCACCGTCCCAGGCAGCTGTGGCTATGAGAGGGCAGAGAGCTGGGAGGCAGCTCAGTGAGGCAGCGCTGGCCATCAGGCTCACCTCCACAATGAATGCCAGGGCAGGCAGATCCCAGCGTGGCTCCTCAGTGCTGAGAATGCGGAGAAGGTAGCGAAAGATGCGGGAACAAAAGCGTCGGGAGACACGGGACATCTCTCTAGAAGGAGTAAAAGTAACCACGATTATGAGCCAGGATTGGCTCCCAGAGGTCTGGTTTTTGCCCAGTATCCTGCAAGGGGGCCTGGACCATTTGCAAGCAGCTGCTTTTGCGTACCCTCCTCTCCCAGCCTTTTCCAGTCAGCTTGGCTGTCCCTCAGTGACAAGGCCCTCTGGCCCATGACCACGGGAACTGTATGGGGCACCCCAGGCACAGAGCACAAATGTCAGGGGCAGAGGGGAGAGGGGGTTCTCACCTGGCCAGCAGACCCACAGCATAGTGCTGGGTGTCAGCACAGAGCAGTGTGTTCCAAGCACACTTGCGCTCCATTGCCATCACCACAGCCTGAAGCTGCCTTCGGCAGAGCAGGGACTTCATGGCCTGCACTGCAAACCTGTGTGGAGAACAAAGCTCAGGTCATGCTGGGAACACTGGCTCCTGCCCTGGGGACATGGCAGGGACAGATGGACTGGGATGGAGAACCTGCTTGGGCTGGCAGCAAAGCCGTGTTCTTCCTGGCATCCCTTCCAGAATTTATTGAGCTCCTTTGGTGTATCCAGAGTGCTAAAGAACACTTGAGAGAGCAGGTGGACAAATAGGCGGGTGAAATGCTCTGACCCTGTAGGTGGGATGCAGGGTACCTGGAGGATCTTCCACATCACCACAGTTGCCTGCACAGGACAAAGCCCCCAGAGACAGCGCTCAGTGCCAAGGTGTCTGTGCGGCAGGGCCCAAATAAGGCAGGGATCGGCCAGGGGAAAGGCAGGGGGAGCACTGGGCCTGGTGGCCCGGAAGCTGCCCCTAGGCCAGGATTCAGCCCAGCATCTGAGGCAGGGAGATGCAGTGGGGCAAGGAGGGTTCCAGAAACTCACAGCCAGGGCAAAGACACCCGTTGTGTCCCCATCAGAGGTCCATGTGGTGTGCTCTGGCCATTTCCCCATCACATTGAGGAGTCTCAGCTGCACCAACTCTGCAGTCCTGCTCGAGGACATGATTGTCTTCCACATGGTCATTGCAGCTCTGTGGGGTGAGAGCTCTGTCTCAGGGTGGTGTCACACACAGCACCATGGCCTGGGCAGCAGCGGGGACCTGAGCTGGCTGCCAGCTCTGCCTCTGCCCACTGCCCCTCACCAGGCAGCCCAGCCCTGTGGGACAGGCCCCTGAAGGGGAGGGAGGGAGCATGGCAGCAGCCTCAGCGGCTGACATGCCAGGGCTGGGAAAGGAAGCAGACAGAGGACCCTGGGACTGGAACAGGCTGTACAGGGTTATGGGCTGGTGAGGCCTGAGCCCTCTGGGCAGGTGGGCCCCATACCTGTCACACGATGGGGCCACCCGCAGGAGAGTCATCACCACGTCAGTGGGCTGTGCCTCGGTGAGATTCACCAGGGTCCTGTCCAGCCTGTGCTCAGCAGACTCATTGGCCAGGAGCCACTGGTGGATGCACTTCACCATGGCAGGCACCTGAAGAAGGCACGGGGAGACTTGGAAAGGTGTCAGATGGAGTCATGTCCCCAGCTTCCCAAGGAAATGCTTCCCTTCCCACCGCAATGGCCTCAAAGGCTTACAGGGAGCAGCAGGCCCCAGTGGCCTGGCAGGCCACGCAATTGCTGGGAGGATCAATCCCTGGCCACAGGCTGCTTACTTGCTTTGGACTGGGCAAACCTTCTTCTCCAAGCATATCCAGCAGGGCAGCACTGGTCGTGCTGGTGTAGACATCATCGTTCTCCATGGACCCAGTGCCCATGGTGCTGGTCTCTTCCTGCCAAATGCATTTGATGAATTTGCAAGTCCGGTAGGAGAGGAAAGGACAGGGAAGAGAGGGAGTTCCATGGAGTGCTCCAAGCGCTGTGCTGGGCTCAGCAGTGACAGCAGGCCCAGCCCAGGTGGGGATGGCTGCAGTACCTGCGCTGTTCTGCGGAAGCAGCCACCGGTGGGTTCCTGTTCTTGTGTCCGGTCCATGGCTGCACCTGGCAAAGAGCGAGTGCAGCCAGGGCTGAGGGACTGCGGGAGGGGACGGAGAGCACAGCCCAGCCCTGCGCTCCCCTGGGCCTCACCAGCCCTGAGGCCCAGATCTCCTGCTCACCCTTCTGTGCTGCCTGGAACGGCACCACCTCTTCAGTCTCCTGTGCTGAGGTAGCTCCAGGAGTTTCTTCCTCCTCGTTCACCCAGGCCAGTTTGGGCACTCTTGGGGGTCTCTGCTTCATGTCAGTGACTGGATTGATGGATACTTGCAGAGAGATGCCTCGGAAAAGCTCCGAGTCAGCAAGTCCTGCAGTCCAGCCTGGAAGGCACCTGCAAGACTAAAGGCCTGGGAAAGTCTTCTCAGCAGGATAGGTCCTGCACTGTGGTCTAGAGGGCTGCAGCCACAAGGATGGGAGACTCCTCGTCAAGGATTGTGGCCAGCAAATCCCTCAGTTGTGCCACGAAGTCACCTGCAGGAGTGACACTCAGAAAAGCTCCGGGTCAGACACAAACGAGTGAGCTGTGCGGGGGCTCCTCACAGCACCGCTCTGGCGCGTCCTGTCCCGTCGCGTGCTCTGAGCACTGTGGTGTGGCTGTGTCACTGCCAGCTCCTATGTCACCACATGTCACAAAGGGTCCTTTGACACCCTGTCCTGTTCCATGCCATGGTGACCATGGTGCACTGTGTCACAAAGGGCCCTTGCACACACTGCCACCTGCCCTGTGGACAGCCTCAGCCCACCCTAAGTGGCCAGGCTGGAAGGAATCCCTTGGCCCAAGTATCAGGAATGTCAACAGGAATGTTTGGAATGGCTCTAACCATCAGCAAATGCTGCCCTGCTCTTCGGGCTCAGGGCATTTAGGAATCCTCAATTCAGGAAAGCTTTCCTTCCCAATTGCTCAACCCAAGTAGTTCCAAAAAGTTCCAAACTTGGCAACTTCATTGCCGTGGCCTGAGAATGGAATTTGAGATTTGCAAGTTTGCTTCCCATCTCAAAGCAGCAACTCATTTGCCTTCAAGTCATTCCTTGAGAGTCACTTTAGAAAACAACACTACACAGAGGCAAAAAAAATAAAAAAGCCATTCTTTGGTTTCCAAATGGTTTTCAATGAAGAGATAGTAAGACCCTAATTCTGGGGAGGAATAAAAGCTCACGAGGAACGAAAGTCCAATCAGTGTTGCAAAATTAGCCCAAACAAATGAGCAGATTGCACAATTGCCAGTTTTCCTCCTGGTGCAGATACCTAAGTGGCTCATAAAGTACAGCTGTCACCTCTTCTTCCCTGCCGGAAAATCAGGACCATTAACAGGAAAAATCAGCTATTCCTTCTGCCCTCCATAACCAAAGCTGTGCCAAAGCACAGATGCTGCCTTCAAGCTGATTCTGGTTCCAGCCCAGACCTCTCACCTTCCAGACAACTCCTTCCCCAAAACCCCCACCAACACCAACCCCCCCCTAAACAGCCTCACAGAAACCCTCAACAGCCGGCCAGGACCCCCAGCTGTCCCCATCCCTCTGCAGAGCTTTCCCAGCCTCCATCAGACCCCCTGTTTCCCTGCAGGGACCATGGCATGGCACTCAGGAGGATCTGCTCCAAGGCTTTCCCCGGTAGCCAGCTCAGGTTGCCAGGCCTCTGATTCCTGGGATCATCCTTCCCACCAACCCTTCCTGTGCACAGCTGTTCCATTCACACACTGGCGCTCAGCTCAGACTTCTGCACTTGACCAGGACTGCTGGGAAAGGATGGAGAGCAGTCTAGCAAGCTCTTTCTCCAGCTCCCTCTTTACTCTTGGGGGAGGTAGAACATTCCACAGGAAAGCAACTGCTGCCACAAGGAGTGGGCAGCATCAGGCAGCTCTGAGGGGAATCCTCAGGACTGCTGTATCCTGAGGGAATACCATTGGCTTTGACCTGTAGGCACCTGCAAAAGCTTAAAATCAGCTGCCTCAGGTTCCAGGACATCTCTTGGCCAATATCCTGATGTGCATGCAGGACTGCTGTGAAGCACCACTGGGACCCAGCAGGACAGGAGTGGCTGCCTTGTGTCCACCTAGCACCCCCTGACAGAGCCAGGGTCATCCCAAAACCAGACAAATGATCTGGTGTCAGCAGAGAGGAGTGAGGAGCACTGGGCTGGCTCCTCTCAGGGTATCTCAGCTGGCCTTGCTCCACAGAATCACTGGGTTTGAAGAGACCTTCAAGATCATCAAGTCCAATCCATGCCCTAACACCTCAGCTAAACAATGGCACTGAGTGCCACATCCAGTCTTATATGCATCCAGGGATGGTGACTCCACCACCTCCACCAGGGGCCATTGGTCTCCTTGGCCACCACGGCACACTGCTGGCTGTCAACCAGTACCCCAAGGTCCCTTCCTACCTGGGCCCTGTCCAGTCACACCATCCCCAGCCTATAACACTGCAGGGGCTTATGGAGGCCAAAATGCAGGACTCAGCACTTGGATTTATTAAACTTCATTTTATTGGACTCTGCCCATCCATCCAACACTTCCAGGTCACTCTGCAGAGCCCTCCTACTTTCCAACAGATCGACACATGCTCCCAGCCCAGTGTGTCTGTAAATTTACTAATAAAACACTCCATACCCTCATCCATATTGTCAATGAAAATATTGAACAGAACTGACCCCAGCACAGACCCCTGAGGGACACCACTGGTGACTGGCCTGGCCATCCAGGCAATTCTTAACCCAGCAAGGAATGCTTCTGTCCAAGCCATGGGCTGCAGCTTTTCCAGGCAATGCTGTGGGAGACAGTGTCAAAGGCCTTGCTGGAGTCCAAATAGACAACATCCACAGCCTTTCCTGCATCCACCAGATGTATCACCTGGTCATAAATGGAGATCAGGTTGATCAAACATGACCTACCCCTCCTAAACCCGTGCTGGCTGGGTCTGATACCCTGGCCATCCTGTAAGCACTGCATGATGGCACTCAGTATAAACTGTTCCATTCCCTTACCTGGTACTGAGGTAATTCCTAAAATTCATACAAAACATTGTGTTAGCCAGTTCAGATTAGGTAATCAAGATGTTAGAGCTTCCCACAAATGTTTACTCCAAGATGCACTGTCTTTGGTCACTTCAGGGAGTACTTTTGCATGTTGCCAAATGCTATGGATATCCCCTGCTATTTGCCGTGACTCATCTAAGTGCAACAAATGGTGTAAATTAGAATACAAACTCCTCCCATTCGGTTGTTACCATATCTAACAGCATGCACTTTTGAAAGACTACTTGTAGTGAGTTTATTTCAGTTTGTAGTCTTCTTCAGGCATCTGCTCTTGAAGTAGTAATCAGCTCTATTATGGTTGAGATGCTTGAAACGGCCTTTTGCAGTTGTGCAATTCCTCAGTTTGGGAGCAATGCCCTAACAAATCTGTGAAGCTTGATGCTGTATCACACCGGTACGTTATTGGGTGTTGTCTTAGTCAGTCTGTTCTTCCATAGCCCTTGAATACCACCTGTCATTTCATTAGTTTGATTTGTAATCTGTAACTGAGGGACAAGGTATCCCATGGTACATTGGCCAGTCCAGTTTCCTGGTAATTGTTTCAATGCTATTCCATTCCCACAAAGGCACCAAGATGCATCTGGAAGGTCGCAGCTGGTGTTAATTCTCACAGACTCGTTCCTGCTATGTCTATCAAGAAGACAGTTTGCCCACATTGGCTGAGTGACATTGACCCACCCAGGTGTGTTACCAGAAAAGTTGCTGAGATTTGCTCCAGAGTTGTTCAGCCCTATGGATATGAGAGAGTCGTTGATCGGTAGTACAGTAAATTCACGAATACAAGCCGCACTGAGTATAAGCCGCATCTCTGGGTGTTGGCAAATATTTCGGTTTTTGTCCATAGATAAGCCGCACCCGAATATAAGTCGCTCTGTCGTTCGCAGCGAGGACCCGCGTGCAATTAGTAACAGAACCGCAGGAGGGCGGGGTTTACTGGCTGAGCTAAGGCTGTGCAGGCTCAGCCCGCTAGGGGCCGCTGACAGGGCTACGTGGCCCAGCCCGGTGCTGCCGCTCGGGGCTGGCCGCCGCTGCCACTGGGCTCGGTCACCCCGGGTCGGCGCTGCCCCGCGGTGGCAGGCAGGGACGGAGCTTTCCCCGCTCCTACGGCAGCGGCGGCGGGTGGGGACGGAGCTTTCCCGCGCCCGTGGCGCCGGCGGCGGGCGCAGACAAAGCACCCCACCTCCTCCCCGAGCCGCGGCAATGGCGGCGCGCACTTCCCCCCCCCTCCCCGAGCCGCAGCAATGGCGGCGCCCCCCCCCCCCGTCCTCCCCGAACCGCGGCAATGGCGGCGCGCCCCCCCCTCAACCCCGTCCTCCCCGGGCCGCGGCAGAGGAGGAAAGAGAGCTCTCCCGCCTCTCTCCCCGCCCCCCGTGCTGCCTGCAGGGAGCCAGGGCAACACAGTAACAACTGTAACAATCGCGGAATGCCGGCTTTTACTGGCAGGTGTTTGGCTCGGCGCCCTGGCTGGCAGGTCTGGGGTTGTAAATGTCAGAAAATTATTCACATATTAGCCACCCCCGACTATTAGCCGCACTTCCGGGTTTCCACCAAAATTTTTGTCAAATTGCTGCGGTTTGTATTCGTGAAATTACTGTAATTGGAAAAGGGACTTTCCCAAGGAAGATCCTGCCTGTCTGCATTGAGCACAAGGGTTGTGTAAGCTCTAGGGGTTCAAATGTGACCAATTGCTTGGTCTGTTAAGGGGAGGTTCCACTGTTGCACCTCTCCGCTAAACCAGCAGTCCCTGAGTCCTGTATAATTAGCTGTGGTTCCTATTAGTGTTACAATTGTGATAACATCGAAGGCAGTATATAATCAATGAAAAAGACACTGGTTTATGAGTGAATTTCAATTTTAGTCCATGATCCCCAACAGGTTTGGATGTCCAGGGTGTAGTGGTTTTGGTTCGCTAATTTTAAATTTTCTTGTTGTGAGCGAGGATTTGGGGGAAGGCATCCAGGCTGAACTTTAAATGGTACAAAGAGAAACTTTAGAACTAGAAACTATAAGAAAAAAACTCAGAATGAAACTAGACTACTCTTTCTCCCCTACACACTTCCTTTCTTTCACACTGAAAACGTTTAGAAGAAACTCTGTCAGTTTACCATCTCTAAAATAGTCTTTTACCAATTCATTGGGAGAGGAGAGGAGACTTCCCTCTTCCATCTATGGAGATTTCTCCACAAGAAACAGTTTTCTTCTGGCCTTGATGTTGCAGTGATTAGGTGTCTGGGAGAATGGAATTTTGATCACTATGTAAAAACCCTTTCTTTAACTTACAGTTTTCATACAACTATTATTGAGGACCATATCAACTATGTGGCACACTTTAAGGATTATAACAGTTTAAACAAAACGTTTATTTTTGAAAAAACAGAGGTTTTTCTTCTTCCCTGGGGAGTAGCTGGATGTCTTAACCATCTTACTATTAAAACTTAAGGGATCACAGCTATTTCAACATCTACTTAATCTAACACCAATGCCTTTGTTTATAGTTAGAACAGTTATATTTACTCTGCAATATTTTTATGTGTTATAGGGAAACAAGAGTCTCTTCTTAAAAAAGGAGAAATTTCAGTCCATGACTCTCCTTCTTCCTTCTGTCTGACCTTGGTGTTTTCATGCTGTTTCTGTGTCTATCCCCATCTTGCTCCTTGTCTTTCACTCAGGAGAGAGAACAAAGTGTCTGCAAGTCTCACTTTGGGCAGTGAAAGAGTGAATACGCTGCCCGGGCAGCGCATGGTTCTGTGATCTCTTCCAGGCCGAGGCCAGCAGTTGTTTTACCATACAAAGTTTGTTAAGGCCGCGCTGGGGCTGGGCACGGATTGTAAGGGCTCAGCCAGAAAGCGGTGATGAGTTTTCTGGCTTTGTGGCTGTTTCCCGGCGTTTGCTGCATTCCATCCCAGCCGGGGCTGGGGCTCTTCCCTCCCTGCCCAGCAGCCCAGGCTGGGGGCCCTGGCCAGAGCGGGCCCGGCTGTCTCTGCCCCAGGCCGCGGGGGCGGCGGGGCGGGCCCGGCTGCCCGGAGCCGCTCTGGGCCGGCGGCAGGACAGGGTTCTGCAGAGCCGCGGGCTCCCTGCCCGTGCCCAGGGGCCGGGATCTGAGCAACAGGCCTCTGCTCCCCCTGGCTATCGGGCCCTGGGTGCAAACGGGGCCCGGCAGCTCCCTGAGCCTGTGTCAGAGCCCGCCCGGCCCTGCCCGGCCTCGGCCGCGTGGAGGGGCAGGGCCGGGGTCACCTTCGGAGAGAGAAGGCACAGAGAGCTTTCCCGGCGGGCTTTGTCTTTACTCGGGCGTTTCACAAAGACGCATCCACTTTCTCATTGGTGTAACAGTGAGTCAGTCTTAAAAGTCTGACACTGATTGGTCCTTGTCAGGTACAAAGGAAACTGCCCAGGTCTTGGCAGGTAAAATTTCAAGAAACCTTTACAAACCAGTGCACACAGGGTTTAGCCGGTGATTTCTTCACTGGTGCAGTCAATCCAGGTAGGTCTTTCCTTTACTCAAACGGATGTAAAGGTAGTCAGGAGCTCTTGGAGCAGTCCATGCCACTTTTCTTGCAGAGGATCACCTGTAAAATTCTTCACATACACCCAGTGACCTGGATCAATTCTATGCAATTTATGATTTGGCTGCTTAGGTTGGTTCTCAAACACAGTATTAAACATCTGGTGCAACTGTTTGTTTATAGCCATTAAATATTCATAGACATATTGATTACCAACTTGAGCCAAATTTTTATCATGAGTAACATTTAATCCGTAAGGTCTGCCACAAAGCATTTCAAGTGGGCTAACTTTTTCTTTAGACCTAGCTTTTCTTCTGAGTCTGATGAGGGCGATAGGTAAAGCTTGATACCAATTTAAATTCCCTTCTTGATAAAGTTTAGCTGTCCAAAAGCAGCTTGCCAGCTGACTGAAGAATCAGTTTTATCCTACCCAGCAAAGGGGGAACCTTTGGTTCCCAGCCAGGCTGTGCAATGCCCAAATCTGGGAGCATCCCTCTGAGTCTGGACTCATCTGCAAATTTGCTGTGGAGCTTGGCTTTGAAGAAGGTGCCAGAATCCAAGTCCATTATGTTTAGCTTGCCAGTGGCCAGGTGCAGGAAGAGGTTGTCATCCTTGATGTCATCCTTGCTGTCCCCAGCAGCAGCAGCAGCCCCACCTGGTACAGCTTCTCCTTCCTTGGGGGTGAGCCCAGGCTGTCAGTGTTCTGCCCAGGGCCCCAGCTGTCAGTGAACCAGGACAAGCCAAACCAGCTTGGAGCAGAGCAGCTCAGCTCCAGCACAAGGGCTGCGTGCTCCCATCTGATGCCCCCTGTGCAGTGACACAGGCAGGACAAAAAAGTCTGGGCTTCTTTGCTTCTCATTGCCAAGGCACGTGTGGAGCTGTAACTTAGTAGGGCCCTGCATCGAAGTGTGCCTGTGGCTCTCTCCCTTCTTCTGTGGCAGATGAATATCCTGCATCCAAGGATCACAGAACAGGTCTTCCATCAAGGGCCTTTCCAAGGAGTACATGGATAAACACCACCTGATCAGATCTTGGCACTCTGGGGAGGGAACCAGAAACCACTGGTCAGTTGGAGACGGCTCCAGTCCGCTTTGCCCCACTGTTCCCATGCCCAGGCCATGCTGCATGTGCTCAGAGCTGGGCCTAAACCTTCCCACTAGTTCTTTGTTTTGGAGGAAAGCAGGAGAGCAGGACATGTGCCACCTCCTCAGCAGCTGCCAGAGTGGGATGCTCACGAGCCCGCTGCTGTCTCCCAGCACTGGTATTCCCCCTGTGCCCAGAGATGAGGATCCACCTTGAGAGAGCCGTTGTGGCAGCGAGAGCTGCTGGTCCCAGCTGATGTTCTGGCCCCTCCTGAAAGGGTGCTCCCCACAGACCATGTGGTGCAGCAGGATGCCCAGGGACCAGATGGTAGCTGCCTTGCCATAGTACCAGCCCAAGTGGATCCGTTCCAGGGGGCTGTAGGATGGTGTTCCTATGGAATACAAATGGAGTTCATCAGGGGGATCCTGCTGCTCCCAGAGCCTGGCCCCAGCATCTCTGGGCATGCAGGAGCTGCCACAGTGGCATGTGCTGTGACCTGCTGCCCTCTCACCAGCACCTGGGACTTGTGTACAAACTCGGACTTGGAAAAGAAGCCACTGGAAGAGGGCAGCAGAAGCTCTTGGAAGGCCCGACCATGACAAGGAGAAACCCACTCAGTGCTGGGGAAAAACCATGCCTTTATCCTGCCTGCGTGCATTGCCCCAAAAAGTCATTATGAGGCCAAGGCAAACAAGGAGAGCACAGAAGTCCAAGCCCTTTCTCAGCTGCACACCAAATCACATGGTGCACAGGTTGTGGCCCTGCCTCTCTGCTATCCCCACCCATGTGTGTTTCAGTTGGGCAGTCCTGGGCAGAGTGTCTGGCAAAGGCTGCCAACAGGGCTGGAAGCCGGCCCCCACCCACCCCTGCTCAAAAGCAACTCGGCTGAAGGCTCAGTGCCATGACTGGCAGCAAAAGGCAGAATCCCCAGTGCCACACCCAGGCTGGGCCTTGAGATGTTCGGCCATTAGATCCCAGGACTGGAGCAACCCCTGCATGGGTTCACGTGCAAAGTGAGTGTAGGCTGTGTCCTGCAGGTAAGTGCCACAGCCAAAGTCAAACAATTTTGCCTGCCCAGTGGCCAGGTCAGCCAGGATGTTCTCTGGTTTGAGTCCTTTCCTCTTCTGACTCTATTCCCCCATTTTGGGTCCTTTCCCCAGTTTTAGGTGCATTGTTCAGAATTTGGTCCTTTCCCTTAACTTTGGATGCCCTCCCCTGGCTTTGATGCTTTTTTGGGTTTCTGCCCCACCTCAACCCCCATCCCCACCCTTCCCCCCATATGCCCCCACCTCCTGCCCACCCCTGTCCCCCCAGGTGTCCCCCCAGGTGTCCCCCATGCCACATGGACTCTGTGACTGACACCAGGGACACCCTCGAGTCCCCTGTGGCGGCTCCCCTGTCACCACCATGGCACTGGGGCATGCACTGAGGGTCTGCAGCACCCTGGAGTGCCAGGCAGTGCTGGGTGAGCGCCCCCAGGACCCCCCCGGGTCTCACTCCAGGCAGGGGCAGCTCCTGACTGAGCTCCTTTGCCATGGGATGGGTGTCCCAGCAGGGCTGGTGGGAGGGGGTTTGGGGTGGTGGTGCTGGGGCTGACTGTGCCCTGTGCTGTGCTCCATGGTGATGTCCTGTGCCATGTCCCATGTCCTGTGCCCTGTGCCCAGCTCCATGGGCATGTCCCACGCCCGGTCCCATGTGCCATGTCCCATATCCTGTGTCCTGAGCCGTGCTCCAGGGTGATGTTCAAACCCACGGCATGTCCTGTGCCCTATGCCCTGTGCCATGTCCCATGCCACACTTCACACCATGCCCCATGCCGTGCCCCAGGCCCCACACCAAGCTGTGCATGGCTGCCTCCTTCTGTCACTGTCCCCATCACCGTCCCCATCACTGCTTCCTTCTTCCTGCAGCTCCTAGGTTAAAACCCTCAGCTTCCTCCAGGACAGGCGTGGCATTGCCCAGCCCTGGGCCCTGCTGGTGGCTGCCCTTGTCCCCAAGGATGGGGTGTGACACTGGCACACATCTGGCACACAGCTGGTATGGGGGCTGGCACCCATCTGGGACCGGGGTGAGACTGTTCTGGATAAGTGCTTGGCTTCATGGCACCAGGCCTGGGAAATGAGGCTGGGAACTGGGACTGGGGCTGGGAACTGGGACTGGACGCCACTACTGGGCACTGACACTGAGGACTGGACAGTTGGACTGGACAGCTGGGATGGGCACTGAGGCTGGACACAGGCACTGGGCACTGGCCATCATAACTGGGCTGGACGCTGGGAATGGACACTGGGAATGGACACCAGAACTGGGCACTGAGGCTGGACACTAAGACTGGACACTGCGGCTGGGCATCGGCACTGGGCGCTGAACCAGGAGCAGGATAAACCCCTCTGTCCCTTTGTCCTCCTGAGCCCCCCTTTGCCTACCCAAAGCTTGGCTGCACCAGATCCCAGCAGGATTTGGCACCTTTGGGGGATGTTTCCCAGGGAAAGAGGGGTGGTCTGGGGGTACTGGGTGTGCTGGCTCTGTCACACCCAGACCCAGATGGGGAGTGGTGACTCTACCACCTCCCTGGGTAGCCCCTTCCAATGCCCACTCACTCGTTCAGCTAAGAATTTTTTCCTAGATGAAGACTGTGTCCTCTCATTCTGTCAGTGGTTGCCTGGGAGAAGAAGGCAGCCCCCATCTGATTACAGCCTCCTTCCAGGGAGTTGGAGAGAGTGCTGCAGTTTTGGCAGCGGTGACACTCCTGGTGGGGAGAGCTGTGGGATAGGAGTCCCAGTGACACTCCTGTCCCTGCAGGGTCCCTGGCTGGGGGTCCCAGTGACATTCCTGTCCCCACCAGAGCAGTTTTGATGGAGTTCTGGTGACACTGCTGTGTCTGCAGGGTCCCTCTGAGTGCAGCAAACAGGAGTTCCCAGCTCATGGAGCCCCACTCACAGGGACTTTGCTGCTCACCCTGCTGCAGCCTGCACAGCTCCAAGGGGCTCCTTTGCACCCCTGTTTAGAGGGCCCCAAGGGATGGCCTTTATCACAACCAGGTTTCATCCTGGCCCCACTTTTGATCGACAGCTTTCTCTGCAAGTGTGATGTTATAAGTACATATTACATTATTGGCTTTTTGTCAATATTAATTCTATATGTATAATGCTGGAAAACTCAGCTGTATGGATATAGTTTCTTTTAGTTCTGTATTAACAAAACTTAGAAATAGTAGTGTGATAAATATATATTTTTCTTGGTCTATAGCATGTTAATGTAAAAAGCTTTTGTTCATGTAACTAACTCAGAGAATGGTAAAAAAGACAATCAGGAAATTCTTCACATTCTTGGATTATCCTATCTTGATGAAGACATGGGTGACAACACCAGAACTCCAGGGAAGGAATTTATTGATCAGGGAACAGACACAGAAGGGCACAACAAATAAAAAAAACAAAAACACCACCACCACCAAAAACAACAACAAAACTACAAACAAACAAACAAACAAAAAGTTGCTTTACAGATTGGGGGGCTGATTTTAAAAGCATGAAGGTCTATGAATATGAAACATGTTGATGCATTTAACGAAGAGTTTTCTGAGTTAGTGTGTGCTCTTGGCTCCATGTCAAGCACCTGGCCATTATGACCTTTTGCTTTATTGTTTGTCTCCTATTGTCTTTTAATAAACCTTGATAAAATTTACCAGGAAAGTGAACCTCGTTTTTCTCACTGCGATAAAGGCCATCCTGTGTCCCCCACAGTCCTCATCCATGGGATACACCCCCATGTCACCATCTGTGTCTGTGACCCCCTAGGCCTGATATCTCCATCCACAGCCTTGTCCACACGCAGGTCCATATGCATGTCCATGTCCATATTCATATCAATGTCCATATCCATGTCCGTATCCACGTCCATGTCACCATCCCCATCCCCACTGTATCCTCACCCACATCCCACAATGTCCCCATCCATATCTTATTTCAATGTCTTTATTTTTACCCCAATGTTGGGTGAAGGGATGAAGAAAAATGAAATAAAATCAAGGCCAAAATAAAAGGATTTACCTCTCCATGCTGGCTGAGTATGCATGTGCTTGGGTGGGTGGAAAGAACCTTTTTTAGAGGACTTTTCACTCCATTGTCTCCAAAATCTTGGGTTTTTTTTGCTGTAGTCCATCATACTTTGGCTGTGGAAGATGCCTGTGGCCCAGAGAGAATTAGACTCACTGCATGATTTAGGTTGGTAAAGACCTCCAGGACCATGCAGTATTCCTTGATGCTGCCAGATGAAATGATTGGATGCAAAAGGGGAAATATTTTGGGGTCGAAAGCAAAATCCACTGTCCCAAATGAATTCCTGATGTCAGTCTGCATCCCAGTGGATTTTTGGCCTGCTGCATCCAGATGCCCACAGGGAGCCAGGAAGATGTGGAGACCACCAGCCCAGTGTGTTCCCAATATGGATCACCAGGACCATGGATCACCAAGGCTCTGCCCAGCCAGGGTCACTGGGGAGCATCCAACGGGGTCCTCCAGTGGGGATGGAGCTGGAGGAGCACGAAGCTCTTCCTGCACACAGGGCACTCACAGGGCTTCCCTTTACCGGTGCCCCTGTTGGTGTTGGGTCACAGGAGGGTTCTCGGAGAAGCTCTTCCCACACTGGGGACACACTTCACACACCAGGGCCTCTCCCTGGTGTGGATGCACTGGTGGGTGACGAGGGTGGAGTTTTCCTTAAAGCCCTTCCCACAGGGGCAGCAGAAGGGCCTCTCCTCTGTGTGAATCTGCTGATGCTTGAGCAGACTGGATCTGCTCTGAAACTTCTTCCCACACTCAGGACACCCAAAGGGCTTCTCCCTGGTGTGGATCCTCTTGTGAGGGATCCAACTGGAGCTCAGGCTGAAGCTCTTCCCACATTCTGAGCACTTGTAGGGGCATTCCCCTGTGTGCATTGCCTGGTGCATGATCAGGTCAGTGCTGTCACAGAAGCCCTTCCCACATTCCCCACACTCGTAGGGCCGTGCCCCAGTGTGGATTCTCTGGTGGATAATCAGGTGGGAGCTGACGCTGAATCCCTTCCCACATTCCCCACACTTGTAGGGCCGTTCGCCGGTGTGCGCTGTCAAGTGTCGAATCAGGGCGGAGGTGTCTTTGCAACCCTTCCCACATTCCCCACACTCGTAGGGACATTCCCCAGTGTGCACTGTCAGGTGTTGGATCAGGTCAGAGCTCTCTCTGAATCCCTTCCCACACTTCCCACACTTGTAGGGCCGTTCCCCAGTATGGATCCTCTGGTGATGATTAAAGTGGGTGCTCTTGTGGAAACTCTTCCCACATTCCAAGCACTGAAGGGGCTTCTTGCCATCATGAAGCTGCTCATGGTCCATCAGCTCAGAGCTCTGGCCAGATCTCTGGCTGCCTTTCTGGCCTAGGGTAGGGTCTTTCCTCCTTGGATCCCCATGATCTGTGTTTGCAGCCCCTCCTTGTGCGGAATCTCGGGGGTTTTTCCTCCCTGTTGGATTCCTCTGCCATGGAGCCGATACAAACGGCCTCTTCCACGAGGTTCTGCTGCAGGGATTTGTCCTCCCTGGTCTCCATCCTCTGTTCCTTGTCTGGGGGAGGAAGGACAAGGAGAGGATGGGATTTGCCTCTGTGCCAGAGGGAACGGGAAGGAGATCCCCCCCAGTCTGTCTCCGGCAGGGCAGCATCAGCAGCAGGGCTGTCCTGTAGCCAGGGGCCGTGCTGGGCTGGGAGATGGAGCAGGATAGAGGGGGAAAGGGGCAGTGACATCCTCCTCACCTGCCTGGGTGTCCTGGGGCATCTTCCTCTCCCTCACAGCCTTTTCCTCCATCCGGATAAGACCTGGAAATGGGAAATCGTGGTTTGGGGGAAAAACAAGACGTGAGCTCATTGGCTTTGAAGGTCCCGCTGTCCAAGAGCATCTCCGAGAGTCTGGTGTCCACAAAAGACCTCCAATAATCATGAAGGAGCCCCAAAACACTGTCCCTGGAGTTCCCTGTTTGCAGTGTCCTTACTTTGGGGTTATGGGGGTCCCTGTTCTCAGAGCTGCTGGGAGGCCCATGGCTCCTGGGGATACCCCCTCTCCCGGGTCCTGCTGTGGCACCTTGAGGGCGTTTCGGGGGTCCCAGGGCTCATCCTGCCCTGATTCTGTCCCAGGGTCCCCTTCTCCAGCATCCCCCCACTCCAGGAACTCAGGGCTTCCCCCGCTCCCCACCAGCGCTTTTTAGGCTCGGGGGACCCGGACCCCGCTCATCTCCAGGCTCCACCACCCCTCCAGGCTGCCGGGGGTCTCCCAGTTCTGCTGTCGCCCCTCTCCCCACGCCGGGGCTCCCGCCTTTCATCCCCCGCCTCTCCGGGGGATCCCCAAAACCGATGTCCCGCCCCGCAGGGACCGGGCGATCGCCACGTGGGCCCCTCCAAATCCCCCCAAGGAGAATTCCCCCCATTTACGGCTCGGCTTTGGACTCCTGCAAGAGCCAAAAATATCTCCTCCTCATGTCAATAAAACAATACCTCTCCCAGGAACACACACATATATTTGGGACTCGATTCCGGAATATGCGAGGCACAAACCCCACCATCCATCCCCCAAAATAACCAAAACCCAACCAACCGAGCCGGAGGTGCCGCGACAGCCCCGGGGCGAGCTTCCCCTCCCCGCTCACCCGCGGGATGCAGGAATGCGATGCTGCCGGGGCCAGCGGAGCTGCGGGCTCAGCGGGCTCGCCCTGCAACACCGCGATTCTCCGTCTGCTGCTGCTCCTCTTCGTGCTGCCCCTGCTCCTGCTCCTCCCCTTCCTCTGTGCCTCCTCTTCCTCCCGCTGCTCCTCCGCTCGCATCCCGGACCCCCCTTTGCCACCCCCTGTGCCTCACGACCGCCGCAGCAGCGGCTGCTGGGGAGGGGGCAGCGCCCCCTGAGCCTGCAGGGGAGACAGAGACATTGAGAACTGGGAATGGAGCATCCAGAAATGCTCGGACTAAAAGGGGCTGAGAAAACTGTATGTTTGCTGCAATTTACGGTGCTTCCAACAACAGGAGGAGGGCAAGGCTCCAGGGTAAGATAAAGAGCTGGAATGTGCAAACAGGATGGAAGGACAAAGGCACCACAGGATAAGGGGGATTCTTCCGATCCCTGAATCCAGGAAAACTGGCATCAAAATCCAGATGACCAAAGGACTAAAATGACCATGTCGAGGAGACAAGATGAAAAGTTCAGCTGAGAGGAGGACTGTCTACTTCATCCCAAGGGCCCCCAGACGATCCAGCAGAGAGACCATCAAGGAGCAGTGCACAGCCACAAAGAGGCGTGGAACTAATTTTAATATGAAGCAGAGACAGGCACTGAAAATGTATGAGGTGTATTGTGCTGTGCCAGCAAAGGGGAGAAGCTCCTCTGCCCGGCTGTGCCCCAGCTTTCGGCTCACCTGCCATGTGGGTGTACAAGGTGTCCTGGAGGATGGTGCCGCACCCAAAGTCAATGAGCTTTGCCTCGCAGGTGGCCAGGTCAACGAGGACATTCTCGGCCTTGATGTCGCGGGCTGGTGCAGTGCCGCACGGCCTGCAGCACCTGGTGGAACACCCCCCACGCCACGGGCTCTGGCAGGAACCCTCCTGCGTGCAGCAGGTGCCAGAGGTCTCGGCAGCGCTCCGGACGCTCCATGACCAGCACAAAGCCATCGGGCAGCTCGAACCATTCCAGGAGCTGCATGACTCCATGGAAGCCAGGGCACGACACCATGGAGAGCAGCACCAGCTCCAAGGCCCCTGAGCCGGCCGGGAGCCCAGACCTCCATTCCCAAGGCCCGGCTTCTGCACATCAGCCGTGCAGCCAGGCAGGGGAGGGAAGCCGCCTGCATGGGGAGGCTGCACAAGTCCCTCCCTACACAAGCTCTCCTTGCACTTTTGGTCTGGGTTAGTGTTGTATGCTCAGAAGAATCTGTTCAGGAGGCTGTTCAGGGTTTATCACACTGCATGAATCCCTTGCTAGGGTTGTTGATTTGGACTTTTAAGCTTATGGTGTGTTCAGACACCTGAAAGCATGGTGTATGGCTGAGATGTTTCTCAGAGCTAGAACTAAAGGTGGTTTTAACATTAAATCTTCTCTTTGAGCTCCTTGCTTCGCACAGTAATATCTGAGGAAGCAAGTTTGGTGCTTCAGAAATTCCTTAACTCAGTCAGTTTGACACTAGGGGAACACACATTTGTCATCTCACTTGTATTCATGGTGCAGAAAAACAGAGGAGCACTGCTTGTGAGCTGTCTAACCTAAGGGACCTTGCCACCAAGAAGTTAGAAAAGTCACAGTCATTCCAGCTGCAGTGGTTTTGCTGCAATTCAGAAAGAGGTGGTTCTACACAGCTTTACTTTTGGTGTTTTCCATGTCATTTAGCTGGCCTTCATTAGGGTCTGTGTGCTGATATTAGGCAATGAAGCCTTTGGGCACCATGAAGGGAGGTGCCATAAGTAATGCCCTTCCTGGTGATGCTGTATAGCAGGCTAGTTTGGAGGTAGAACTGCTTGGGAGAGGGAAAAACCAGAGGCATGTGGAAGCTGGCTTTGTGTTACAGGAAAGCCAACGGCAGATGCAGCTGTGTTTATCCATTAATTTCTCGTACTTAAATTTCACTTGGCCATTTTTAATACCTTAGATAATGGGGCATGGTCCTCTTCATTTAGGGGGTGATCTTACCCAGCCAAGAGTTTCCTGTGACATATTTCCTAGCTATTACTCCTATGAAATGAGGCCTAGGCAGATATACCTGACTGCCTGCTTTCTGTACTGGTCCCACTCCCAATGGGTCCCACAGAGAGCTCTGGCTGGAATCAGGGGAACAGGAGAGTTTATCATCTTTGGGGAAAGGGGCAGGCAGTGCGGGAGGACTCTAAGGCTGTTGTGAGGTTATGCAGGGACCAAATGAGAAGGGACAAAGCCCAAGTTTCATCTGGCTACTGCAGTGAAATCCTAGAATCCCAGAATGATTTAGATTGGAAAGGACCTGAAAGATTGTCTACTTCCAAAGCCTGCCTGTGCGTACTGACACCCTCCACTAGACCAGGTTGCTCAGGGACCGATCCAGCCTGGTCTTGAATTCTTCCAGGCTTGGGGCATCCACAGCTTCTGTGGGTAACCTGTTCCCAGTGCCTCATCAGCCTCACAGTAAAGAATTTCTTCCTAGGAACTCTCAAAAGAGAGTAAAAATATTTCTGTAAATACATCAGCAACAAAAGCAGGATTAAGGAGAATCTCTGACTTTTATCAGAGGTGGGGATAAACACAGAACAAAGGATGAGGAAAATACTGAAGTACTTCATGCACTCTTCCTTGGGGAAAAGCTGTCAGGCTGGGCAGGCCCAGGGAGTGGTGGAACTCAATGGAATTAAATCCAGCTGGCAGCTGGTCACAAGTGGTGTTCCCCAGGGCTCAGCACTGGGGCCAGTCGTGTTCCATATCTTTATCAATGATGTGGAGGGGGGGATCAAGGGCACATCAGCCTGGGTGGGAGTGTTGATCTGCTGGAAGGTAGGAAGTCTCTGCAGAGAGATCTGGACAGGCTGGATCATGGGCTGAGGCCTCTTGTATGATGTGGGAGTATTGAGGGGGATGATGGCGACGGGCAGGACGGTCGGGACAAACGGAGAGATCTCTACAGGCAGGGCTTTCAGTTTGCAGTTTATTGCATAGGGCGTGGGTAAAGAGGGCCCTGCTTGGAGCTGCCAGACGCAGCTCAGAGCAGGGCAGAAGGAGAGTGTAGGGTGGTAGGAGTTCTAAGTAAAAGGATGAGGTAAGAGTTAAGAGATTAAGAGAGGGAACAAAGGGCTAAGAGAGAGAATAAAGAGAGCTAAGAGAAGGAATAAAGAGAGCGAATAAAGAGAGAGTAAAGAGAGTGAGTTTCCCCTTACAATAGAATAAATTGTCTTCTATGTTGAATATTCTAATTTCCACTAACCAATCTAATACAGGGTACAAATTCTCTAACATTTGCATGCAACCTATAGAAATTCCTATACTACCATGTTTTATTGCTTTCTTATCTCTAAACCTTATCTTGGACCCTTTCCCTTATGCTTGGAGAGGGTCTCTGCTGGCTCTTGGGTATTTGTGGCATCTGGCATTATCTAAACAAAGGAAGGAGGCCTTGAAGCATCAACATTGTTGCTCTCAGGCACACAGTCGAAAACTGCCATCATTTCTAACTTGCTTATGGTTTCAATATTCTCAAAATCTTTTGCTGAACAATCACATTTATAAGGTTTTCCTGATTCATCCTCCCCAACAGTATGAAGTTCAACAAGGTGAAGCGCCCTGTCCAGGACTCCGGTCACAACATCCCCAGGGGAGGCTGCAGGCAGGGGGCAGAGTGGCTGGAAAGCCACCCAGCAAACAAGGAGCTGGGGGTGCTGGTTGGCAGTGGCTGAATGTGAGCCAGCGAGTGCCTAGGTGGCCAAGAAGGCCAATAACATCCCGGCCTGGGTTGTGCTTTAGTGGTGCCTTGGCAGTGTCAGCGGTCTCAAGTTATTGGGGGGAATTCTCTGGTGTTAAAGGTGTTTTCCAGTGGAAACACTTCTGCAATTTTCAACCTGCACTCCTCGTTTTGAAGGATGCAGTCCCAAAAAGACCTACATTTGTGTTTTTAAGGAATTGTGTTTCTAGAATCTTTCCTTGAAAAGAAAGGGAATCAGGCTTTTATGAGACACTTTTATTCCTTGTCCTTAATGTGTGTGTTTGAATTGAGGTGCTTTTGTACAGAAAGGTTGGACCATGGGATAAATGCAGGTAACTTAGCAGCAATGGCACTTTTTTCATTGTTTTCTGCTTCCTTTACCCATGGGTGGCAGATTTGGGAGTATTTGTCTTGTCCTTTGAGTTCTGGCTCAGACTTGTTCATGGATATGTTGTTAAATGTTGCTGCTTAAATCCAGGTACTCTTGTATTAGAACGGAGTGAAGTATTTTAACTCCACAGTCCCCTCCCCTTCTGTTTTAACACCTCTTGGGGGAAGTCCTTTATGCCATTCCAAGTCTTTGTTATCAAATGTGTGATGGTGCTGCTGTAGCAGCAGCCTGAGTTCAGTGGGAACAACTCCAGAGCACTGGGTGCCACAGCAGTGGGCACGGTGAGAGACTTGTCTCTGCTGCCATGGCCATCCTGCCATGGGGAGAGCAGCTGCTGGGGCTTCCCCCATTCTGCTGACAGCAGTCTGCCCCACCATGTGGGCTGTATGGCCGGGATTTTGGCAGAATGTGGAAAATGTATTGTTTCAATGTATTTTTCTGTTGTCTAACATGACCTGACTGGAGCAGTTTGGTAGGCAGGACGCCCTGTGGGCTGGGCCATGGCATGGATGTGTGGCTGTCACTTGCACTGGCAATGTCATTTTTCCAGGCAGGCTCCTGATACAGCTGTGGGGGAAGGCACCAGCAACTGAATCAGGCCCAGCCAGCAGCAGCAGCACCTTGAGGAAGCCTTCATCTGCAAAGAGCCCGTCACCCCCCCTGCTCCCCCATGGCAGCACAAGATGATTCCAGTGCAGGTGAAGGGCTGCAACAGCCTGGAGACTCCTTCAGCCAGGACTTGCTGCAGTCTCATTGCTGCATCTGTGCTGGGATGATGTTGGCTGCAGCAGGGGTGTCCATGCCCAGGAATGCTGCTCAGCTCAAGGAGGCAGAGTGTGCACAAAAGCTGCACTCAAAGCACTGACCACAAAACCCTGGAGCCACTGGCAAGTGCAGCAGCTCTCCTTCATTCCATGGAAGTGAGAGCCCAGCCTTGGAGCCTGTCCCTGGGAGCAGGGAAACACTCTGAGTATGGTTCTGAATTTTCAGGGGATGCTTTTGAGGCAGGTGTTGCAGTATTTGGTTGGAGTGTGTCTGCAGGAAAGAAAGCAGGAATAAACCCAAGCCACAACCAAGGACAATCTTGGCATGGTCAATTTACACCCTACAGATACACTGATCATATTGGCCCTGGGAACACAGGGGGCTTCTAATGCAGAGTGCAAATCTTCTTTGAATAGATAGGAGAGATGAGACTTGAAGATATACAGTAATTTCACGACCATAAGGCGCACCGGACTATAAGGCGCACTTTTTTTTTGCCGCGAAGATCCGTGCTGAGCGCAACAAAGTAACTACTTAGTAATGGAATCCCACGATCATGGAGTTTACTGGCATGTGCTCAAATTGGAAACACTTTAACAGATTGGTGTAGCCTTTTAACGCAGCCCCAGGCGCCGTCCCCGTGCGCGGGGCCCGACACTCCCGCCCGCCCCCGGCTGGCGAGGCGGGGCTCACGGCTGCCGTGGTTCAGGGCGGCCAAGGCTCACACCTCGGGGTTGCTGCGGTTCAGGGTGGCACTGCCCGCTCCCTCTCTCCCTGTGCGGCTCCTGCTGGCTGGGGGGTGCCCACTCCCTCTCTCCCTGAGCGGCTGCCGCTCAGCCAACGCGGCTGGCAGGGACTGTGAGCAGGGGCTGGGCGGTCGCTCTCAGCCCGCGCGGCCGGCGGGGGCTGGGACCAAGGGGGCGGGGGGTGCCGCCCAGCCTGCGTGGCCCCGCTGGCCGGGGGCTGGCCGTTCCTGCCCCCCTCGCGGCTGGGCTCACGGCTCGCAGGTTTTTTTTGCAGTGAGGAGGTGAGCCGCGTGCAAAAAGTAATGAATTACTGCAGTTTGCAAACATTTTTCACAGACTGGTGTAGCCTTTAAATGCAGCCTCGGGTGCCCTCCCCGTGCCGCGGGCCCCCACACTCCCGCCCGTCCCCGGCAGGCGCTGCTCGCAGCTCCTGGTTACCACCACACGGCTGCGGGTCCCGGCTTTCCCTGCCCGGCATCTGCAGCTGCCACGGACCCAGGCACTCCCGCCCGGCGCTGGCTGGCGCAGCTCCTCCTCTGCACCGCCCGTGCCGTGTCGGTGGCAGTGGCTGCTCCCTGCCTCATTCTCCACACCGCCCGCGCCGTGTTGGCAGCAGTGGCTGCTCTCTCCTTCCTTCTCCGCACCGCCCACGCCATGTCGGTGGCGATGGCTGCTCTCTCCCTCCTCCTCCACACCACCCGTGCTGTGTCGGCGGTGGCAGCTGCTCTCTGCCTCCTCCTCTGCACCGCCTGCACCATGCTGGCGGCGGCAGCTGCTCCCTGCCTCCTCCTCTGCACCGCCCGCACCGGGGCCGGCGGTGGCGGCTCCCTCCTTCCCTGCGCATTGGCTGGGGCTGGCTCCCTCCCTCCCAGCGCGGCTCCTGCCGGCCGCACTGCCTGCTCCCCTCGCGACTCGGTGCTCCCGCGGCACCGCCCCCCCACTGCGGCTCCTACTTCTGGCGTGGCAAATGTCACAACTTTGCCCATATATAAGGTGCACTGGACTATAAGGCGCACTTCCGGGTTCGGGGAAGAATTTTAGTCAAAAGGGTGCGCCTTATAGACGTGAAATTACTATAATTTTCCTGATGAAGAAAAAGGGATCATACCCACTGGCCTCTAATTCAAGCTTAGTTCTGCCAAATCAAGCATGATTAGTTTTAACTGCTCTGTTGGAGGGTATTTCAGAAGGACCTGCCCCGTGCTATTTCCATTAAGAAAATCCTGAATTGTCAGGAACTGCCAAGTTCAGAAATGTTTAGAGGCAAATTGTTCTTGATGTTGGGTTTCAGTGTCTCTGCAATAAAAAAGTAGGGAATAAACCCCTGAAGCAATGAAGGAGAGCTAAGGTGGAACATTTGGATGATCAATTTGCTCCCTACAGATATCGGCCAACAGAAATCAGGGGTCAGACAGAAGCACGGGTTTAAACATGGATTTTACTGGAAAAGGAAAGAGCGCAGAAGGAAAAGGTGAGGATAGGAAGGAGCCGAAAGGCCTGAGCCATATGGAAAAAAATCTCACCAGTTTTCAGGGAAAACTGGTCCATGGTGGTCATCTCGGGCTGTGTCAGAGTTGGTGGCTGACAGCTACAGGTGATCTGGCGAGGACACCCATGGCATCACAACGTTCTGTCATTAGTTTACTCTGCTTCCTCCTTTTTGACAGTAGCCAAATCACTCATAGTGTCAGCCAGGACAGGGACTGTGACCACAGCTGACCACAAATCAGACATAGTCTTGAGATGCAAGTCCTGTTTCTTTCTTTGCCATCAATGTTGGGTCTCAGTACAGAAAAATTTCCTGTTCTTCCTCTGCTTGGTGATTGATTCCAACACTGAGGATGATATTACAGTGCTATAAAAACACCAGCAAGGCCTGCCTGCTTGCTGAGAACTCTTTGTAGTTTGCAGAAAATGCAGTCACAGCGGTGTGGGTCTTTCCTGGGTATGCACAGAAGGCCAATGTCAAGAAGAAATCCTTTCTCCCTTCTTATCATTGAAGCCTTCTAACTTTCCCTTCAGACTTCCTAACTCAATGATGTTCAGAGGAATTATGAATAGGCTAATTCCATGAAAAATAAAACCAAAGAAATTTTCTCAAAAATTCAAAAATCCCTCTAGTGCCTCAACGATTAGATATGTTTTCCATCCCAAATTTTCCTTTTTTGCCCCGAATTTCCCCCCTTTGGATCCCATTGGATGCTCTGGCTTAACCCGGACTCCATTTCCCATCAGCCACCTCGCCCACTTCCGGTAAAAAGCCTGCCGCTTTCCTTTTTATTCCGAGGCGACTTCCGCTCCCGCGTCCCGCTGCCGCCACCATGTTCCTGCAGTACTCCTTTTAGCCCCAGATTTCCCTTTTTTGGTCAAAATTCTCTTTTGTAGTTCCTCAATTCCCATTTTTTGCTCTCAGATTCTCCCTTTTTACACCCAAATTCCCCGTTTTAGACCCAAATTTTGCTTTTTGCACCCAAAATCTCCTTTTTCACACCCAAATTTCACTTTTTGGGTCCAAATTTCCCCTTTTTAATCCCAAATTTTCTTTTTTAGACCAAATTTCTCCCTCTATGAACCCAAATTTCTCTTTTTTCTCCCTAAATTTCCCATTTTTAGGTGAAAATTCTCCCTTTTTGGCCCCAAATTTCCCTTTTTGGACCCAAACATCTCATCTGGGTGCCAAGATTTCCCTTTTTAAATCCCAAATTCTCCTTTTTTGGACCCAAATGGCCCTTTTTCATCCCAAATTTCCCTTTTTTTTGCCCCAAATTTCCCCCTTTGGATACCATTGAATGCCCTGCTTTATCCCGGACTCCATTTCCCATCAGCCACCTCGCCCACTTCCGGTACAAACCCCGCTCACTTCCTTTTTTCTTCTGAGGCGACTTCCGCTCCCGCGTCCCGCCGCCGCCGCCGTGCTCCTGCAGTGCTACGAGAACGAGCGTGGGGAGCGCGTTTACACCCTGCGGGTGCGGGAGGATTTTTTGGGGGCTTTGGAGATGTTTAGAGGGGATTTGAAGAGGGGTTTAGGGAGATCCACGGGATTTGAGTGTCTGGGGTGCCGTTTGGGAGCGATACGGGGGAGTTTGGGTGTTGTGAGGGGGAGAAATCCGGGGAATTTTGTGGGGATTTTGGGGTCTCTCTGACACACTGCCCCCACAGAAGGTGGCCCCGGACGGGACCCCCACATGCTCGGCTCATCCCGCCCGTTTGTCCCCCGATGATAAATTCTCCCGGCACCGCGTGGCCCTGAAGCGGCGATTTGGGGTTCTGCTCACTCAGCGGAGCCGGCCCCTGCTCTGAGCGACCCCAAAAATCCGCCCCGGACCCCCGAGATATGCCTGAGATCCTCGGAATGATCCCTGCAATGAGAGACCCGCAAATACCCCCAGAGACCCCCAGAAGAGGAAGAAGGAGGCGATATTAAAATGTGGATGGACTGGAATAAGGTGAAAGGAAGATTTTTAGAAGGAGGAAAAATTAAATATTGAAGAATTGGGTGGTCGCGAGTCTCTGAGTTTTGCTGTCCCAATAAATTGGGGATTTTTTGTCTTGCTTTTGGGTCGGGAGGGAGTTTTGGGGGAACTTGGGCTCTAACGGCGTTTTCTGGGCCGCGGGGCGTGATGGGAGTTGTAGGCACGGGTATAATGCGGGTCAATGGGGCCGCGGGGCATCATGGAACTTACAGGCATAGCCGTAATGGCGTGCTATGGGCGCCGCGAGGCATTATGGGAGCTGTAGTCCCGGAAGTCGCTGCAACGGAGCGCTTGGGGATTCTGGGGAGCACTTGAGGGTCCACAGGGGCCCCAGGGCCCATCCTATGGGGTTGGGAAGGCCTTGAGGGGATGTTGCGGGGCTCTTACGGGTCTCTTTGGGGCGCAGGACGTGACGGGAGTTGTAGTTGGCTGAGGGAGGTGCTGTGGCCGCGGGGGATGATGGGAGATGTAGGCACAGTTAAGTCTGGATGAGGCGCGGGGCATGACGGGAGCTGGAGTCCCAACTTTGATGGCGCTCTGTGCGTACCGCGAGGCATGATGGGAGCTGTAGTCCCGAAGGCGGCGTTAGGAGGCCTCTGTGGTTTGGGCCTCTTGTGGGTCCGATGAGGCGTTTGGGGGTCCCGAGTGGGCTCGGGGAGGCTCCTGGAGGGCCCGGGGGGCGCCTATGGGGCACACGGATGGGAATAAGAGGCTCTGGGGAGCGCGGGGCCTGACGGGAGTTGTAGTCTCGTAGCCATTTGTCCGCTATGGGGTCGCGGGTCATGACGGGAGTTGAATGCACGCCGCCGTTACGCGTCTTTGGTGCCGCGATGCATGACGGGAGTTGTAGGCTGAACGCGCCTAAAATGGCGCCCACGCCAGGCCCCGCCCCCAGATTGTGTTCCCCGGTTCTGATTGGTTGTTTGCCATGACAGGCAGGCGCTTCAGCCAATGGGAGATGGCAAAGGTGGGACCGGCTTATTCAACCCCTCCAGACCCTCCCAGTACGGCCCAGTTCATCCCAGTACACCTCCAGGCCCTCCCAGTACCCCCCAGCATCCTTCCCCAGCGTTCCTAATGTCCTCCAGTATGTCCCAGTCCATTCTCGAATCACTCCCAGTTTGTCCCAGTATCCCCCAACCTCACTCCCAGTATAGCCCAGTCCCCCCCAGTCCAAACCTCCGCCCTGGCCCTGCCCACTTCCTTGGCCACGCCCCCTCCAAGTCCCCCCTCCTCCAATTTCCAGTTCCTCGTGGCTGCTCTGGGAAGGTGAGTGGGGCCCCCAGTCCCTCCCAGTAACCCCCCAGTCCCTCCCAGTAACCCCTCAGTAGCCCCCCAGTCCTTCCCAGTTCATCCCAGTAACCCTCCAGTCCATCCCACTCCCTACCAGTTCATCCCAGTAGCCCCCCCAGTCCCTCCCAGTAACCCACAGAAGTCCCCCAGTCCCTCCCAGTTCATCCCAGTAACCCCCCCAGTCCCTTCTAGTCCCTCCCAGTAACCCCCAAAACCCCCTAGTAACCTCCCAGTTTCTCCCAGTAGCCCTCACATTTCTCTCCGAGTCCCCCCCAGTTTGTTCCACTCCCACCCTGCTCAGGAATCCCAGTGACTCATCCCCCCCCAGTCCCGCCCAGTTCATCCCAGTCCCGCCCAGTTCCTCCCCAATCCACTCCCAGTGCCCCCCAGTTCATCCCAGTCACGCCCAGTTCCTCCCCAATCCCCTCCCAGTTCCCCCCAGTTCCTCCCAGTTCCTCCCCAGTTTGTCCCAGTCCCCCCCAGTTTGTCCCAGTCCCGCCCTGCTCAAGAATTCCAGTGACTCACCCGTCCCCAGTTCCATCTCAGTCCCTCCCAGTCTGTCCCAGTCTGTCCCAGTCCCATCCCAGTTCCCTCCCAGTCTGTCCCAGTTCCCCCAGTCCCCTTCCAATCCCCTCCCAGTCCATCCCAATTCCCTCCTAGTTTGTTCCAGTCCCTCCCAGTCCCCTCCCAGTCTGTCCCAGTCCCCTCCCAGTCCCCCTAATCCCCTCCCAGTCCCTCCCAGTCTGTCCCAGTTTGTCCCATTTCCCTCCCAGTTTGTCCCATTTCCCTCCCAGTTTGTCCCAGTCCCTCCCAGTCCCCCCCCCAAGTCCCCTCCTAGTCCCACCCCATTCCCTCCCAGTCTGTCCCAGTTTGTCCCATTCCCTCCCAGTGCCCCCCAATCTCCCCCCAGTCCCTCCCAGTGTGTCCCAGTTCCTCCAGTCCCTCTCCCCAGGACCCTCTGGAATTTCCCCTGCCCCCCCAGGGATCAAAGGTCACGGAATGGAGCGGGAAAGGCTCGGGGCACTGGTGATACTGGGAGGTACTGGGAATGGGACTGGGATGGACTGGGAGGGATTTCAGGGAAACTGGGATGAACTGGGAGAGACTGCGAGGAGGCTGGGAGGGAACTGGGATGAACTGGGAGAGATTTTGGGGAAACTGGGATGAACTGGGAAGTACTGGGAGAGACTGGGGGGGACTGGGAAGGAACTGAGATGAACTGGGAGGGAACTGGGAGGGACTGGGAATGGATTGGGATGGACTGGGAGGGACTGGGATGAACTGGGAATGGATTGGAATGAACTGGAATGGACTGGGAATGGATTGGGAGGGACTGGGATGAACTGGGAATGGATTGGAAGGGAACTGGGATGAACTGGGAATGAACTGGGAGGGACTGGGATGATTTCGGGGGTTACTGGGAGGAACTGGGCCCAGTGCCCCCCCCAAACTGGTTTAACTGGTGTCCCCTCCCCCATCCCAGTTCTGTCTCTGGCCAGAGGGGACCCCCCCTGGTGAGTGACTGGGACAAACTGGGACAGACTGGGAGGGACTGGGAATGAACTGGGAGGGACTGGGTCAGACTGGGAGGGAACTGGGAGAGACTCGAGGGACTGGGAGGGAACTGCAACAGACTGGGAAGGGACTGGGAATGAACTGGGAGGGACTGGGAGGGATGGGATGAACTGGGAACTGGGATGAACTGGGAAAGGACTGGGTCATACTGGTCATACTGGGATAGAAAACCCATACTGGTTTATTCTGGGTGAGGGAGGTCTGTACCCCCAGTTCATACTGGTCCATACTGGTTTATACTGGGAGGGTGGCTCCAAACTGCTCTGTACTGGTCCATACTGGTTTATACTGGTCCATGCCAGCCCATACTGGTCTGTACTGGTTCATAGTAGTTCCTGCTGGTTTATACTGGGAGGGAAGATCCACAGCGGCCCATGCTGGTTTATACTGGGAGGGTGGGCCCATACTGGTCTGTACTGGTTTATACTAGTCCATACCGGTCCATACTGGTTTATACTGGTCCATACCGGTCCATACTGGTTTATACTGGTCCATACTGGTCTATCTGACCCCTCCCTTTCCCCCCCAGATGCTGCCAATCCCTTCCATTACGGTGAGTGCTGGGAACTGGGAGGGACTGGGAGGGACTGGGAATGTCCCAAAGTGTCCCCAGGTGTCCTCAGGTGTCCCCAGGTGTGTCCCAGGTGTCCTCAGGTGTCCCCAGGTGTCACCAAGCTGTCCCTCCGTGTCCCCTCCCCAGACTGGTGTCACCTGCGCGTGGGTGGCCTCGTGGTGGCCGCGGTGCTGAGCGTGGTGGGGATCATCATCCTGTTCAGTGAGTGACACCTGTCATTGTCACCTGTGTCACTGTCACCTGTGTCACCTGTGTGTCATTGTCACCTGTCATTGTATCCTGTTCAGTGAGTGCTACCCTTGTGTCACCTGTGTGTCACTGTCACCTGTCTGTGTCACCTGTGTCACTGTCACCTGTGTCACCTGTTCAGTGAGTGCCACCCCGTCATTGTCACCTGTCTGTGTCACCTGTGTCACCTGTGTGTCATTGTCACCTGTGTGTCACTTGTTCAGTGAGTGCCACCCCGTCATTGTCCCCTGTGTCACCTGTGTCACACCTGTGTATCACCTGTCATTGTCACTTGTGTCACCTGTATCACCTGTCATTGTCACCTGTGCAGTGAGTGCCACACCTGTGTCACCTGTGTCACTGTCACCTGTGTCACCTCTGTGTCATTGTCACCTGTGTCACCTGTGTCACTGTCACCTGTCACTGTCACCTGTTCAGTGAGTGCCACCCCATCATTGTCACCTGTGTCACCTGTTCAGTGAGTGCCACCCCTGTCATTGTCACCTGTGTCACTATCACCTGTGTCACCTGCCATTGTCACCTGTGTCACTTCTGTGTCATTGTCACCTGTTCAGTGAGTGCCACCCCTGTCATTGTCACCTGTCATTGTCACCTGTGTCACACCTGTGTGTCACCTGTCATTGTCACCTGTGTCACCTGTATCACCTGTGTCATTGTCACCTGTGTCATTGTCACCTGTGTCACCTCTGTGTCATTGTCACCTGTTCAGTGAGTGCCACACCTGTGTCACCTGTGTGTCACCTGTGTCACCTGTGTGTTACCTGTGTCACCTGTCAGTGTCACTTCTGTCACCTGTGTCATTGTCACCTGTGTGTCACCTGTCACTGTCACCTGTGTGTGTCACCTGTGTCATTGTCACCTGTGTCACCTGTGTGTCACCTGTGTCATTGTCACCCATGTCACCTTTGTGTCCCCTCAGGTGGGATGTGCAAGTGCCGGAGCAAGGCCAAGTGAGACCTTGGGACATTTGGGGACACTTTGGGGATGCTTGGGGACATTCAGGGACACTTGGGGACACTGAGCTGTCCCCTCCCCCAACAGCCGCCGCCGCCCGCCCCCGAAGCTGTCACCTGTGCATGGGACAGGTGAGTGTCCCCTCCTCCCGGGGACATTTGGGGACATTTGGGGACAGTGCCACCCTGACCCTCCCCCGTCTCTCCGCAGGAGCCGCCAGCTCGTGCTGAGCTGTCCCCAAATGTCCCCAAATGTGCCCAGAATGTCCCTGGAAAGGACAATGAATAAAAAATGGGTGCAAAAAACGGATTTTGGTCATTGGGGGAGGGGCGGAGGTGACATCGGAGGGGACACTGAGCGATGGTGGCCTTGGGGACATCGGGGTGAGGGTGGCACCAGGAGGGGACACAGAGCCAGTGGTGACATCGGGGTGACAGTGGCTTTGGGGACATTGGGTCAGTGGTGGCCCTGGGGACAGCACGGGGAGGTGGCACCAGGAGGGGACATTAGGTCAGTGGTGGCCTTGGGGACATTGAGGTGACGGTGGCACCATTGAGGACAGGAGACCAGTGGTGACACTGAGGTGACAGTGGTGGCCTTAGGGACATTGGGAGATGGTGGCACCAGGAGGGGACATTGGGGTGACAGCAGTGGCCTTGGGGACATCGAGGTGATGGTGGCACCGGGAGGGGAGACAAGGCCAATGGTGACATTGAGTGATGCTGGCCTTGGTGACACTGGGTCAGTGATGGTGGCCTTCGGGACATCATAGCCATGGTGGCACCAGGAGGTGACATTGGGTGATGGTGGCAGCAGCAGGTGACACAAAACCAATGGTGACATCGGGGTGACAGTGACTTTGGGGACATCAGGTTGCTGGTGGCCCTGGGGACAGCACAGAGAGGTGGCACCAGGAGGGGACATTGGGTCAGTGGTGGCCTTGGGGACATCGAGGTGACAGTGGCTTTGGGGACATCGGGTGCCCGGTGGCATTGGGGGAATTGGGTCAGTGGTGGCCTTGGGGACATCGGGGCCTTGGTGGCACCAGGAGGGGACATTGGGGTGACCGTGGTGGCCTTGGGGACATTGAGGTGACAGTGGCACCATTGAGGACATGAGACCGGTGATGACACTGAGATGGCAGTGGTGGCTTTGGCCAACGGTGGCCTTGGTGACATCAGGGTGACAGTGGCCTTGGGGACAGCGGCATGGTGGCACCAGCAGGTGACACGAGGCCGAGGTGCCATCGGGTCACTGGTGGCCTTGGGGACATTGGGTGAGGATGGCACCAGGAGGTGACACCAAGGCAGGGGTGATGCTGGGGGTGACACTGGTGGCCTTGGGGACATCGAGGCAATGGTGGCAGTATCGAGGACATGAGACCAATGGTGACACTGAGGTGACAGCGGTGGCCTTGGTGACACTGGGTGATGGTGGCACCAGGAGGGGACAGCAGGGTGACAGTGGTGGCCTTGGGGTTATCGGGTCGCTGGTGGCCTTGGGGACACTGAGTGCTGATGCCACCAGAAGGTGACACCAAGGCAGGGGTGACATTGGGGGTGACAACGGCCTTGGGGACATTGAGGTGATGGTGGCACCATCGAGGACACGAGACCAATTATGACATTGAGGTGACAGTGATGGCCTTGGGGACATTGGGTCAGTGATGGTGTCCTTGGGGACATCAGAGCGATGGTGGCACCAGGAGGGGGACATCAGGTCAATGGTGGCCTTGGAGACATTGGGTGACCCCACGTCCCCGCTGGTGTCCGGTCAATGTCCCCGCGTCCCTCAGGTGACCGAGCCCTCGGGGATGTCCCCATGGTGTCCCCAGGTGTCCTCGGTGACGTGATGGCCACTGTCCCCGATGTCCCAATGTCCTTGGCAGCATGGTGGCCACTGTCGCCATCTGTCCCCAGCTGTCCCAGTGTCCATGGTGACGTGGTGGCCACTGTCCCAGCTGTCCCCTCATGTCTCAATGTCCATAATGACGTGATGGCCACTGTCCCCTGATGTCCCAATGTCCTTGACAGCATGGTGGCCACTGTCCCAGCTGTCCCAGTGTCCATGGTGACGTGGTGGCCACTGTCCCAGATGTCCCCTCATGTCCCAATGTCCACAATGACGTGATGGCCACTGACCCCAGATGTCCTTGGTGACACGGTGGCCACTGTCCCCTGATGTCCCCTCATGTCTCAATGTCCTCGGTGACACAGTGGCCACTGTCCCTGCTGTCCCTAGGTGCCGATGTCCTCGGTGACACTATGACACAGTGGCCACCATCCCCTCACATTCCAATGTCCTCGGTGACACAGTGGCCATTGTCCCCTCATGTCCCAATATCCTCGATGACGCGGTGGCCACTGTCCCCAGATGTCCTTGGTGACATGGTGGCCACTGTCCCTGCTGTCCCCTCACATGCCG
Source organism: Catharus ustulatus (assembly GCF_009819885.2). Classification (NCBI taxonomy): domain Eukaryota; kingdom Metazoa; phylum Chordata; class Aves; order Passeriformes; family Turdidae; genus Catharus; species Catharus ustulatus. The sequence continues at coordinate 13,140 of NC_046248.1, read as the reverse complement.
ATGTCCTCAGTGACATAATGGCCACCATCCCCTCATGTGCCGATGTCCTCGGTGACATGGTGCCCACCATCCCCACTGTCCCCTCACATCCCGATGTCCTCGGTGACACGATGACACGGTGCCCACCATCCCCACCGTCCCCTTAGGTGCCGATGTCCTTGGTGACACGGTGACACAGTGGCCACCATCCCCGCTGTCCCCTCACGTCCCGATGTCCTCGGTGACGTGCGCGTAGATCTGCATGGCCCCCTTGAAGCTGGTGGCCAGCAGGAAGTGCTGCCGGCCCGCAGCCAGCGCGACGAAGACGCGGGGCGCGGGCGCCGCCAGCTCCTGGCCAGGCTCCAGGCGGCCGCCGGCGCTCAGGCGGAACACACGGCTCGGCGCGAAGTCGTTGCCCAGCAGGACGTAGCGCTGGCCCGCCAGGAGCAGCGGCTGGAACACCAGCGAGCCGCGGGCCGGCACCTGCTGCACCTCGCGGAACATGGAGCCCTCCCAGCGCATCACCTGTGGGGTCATGGGGTCAGGTATGTGGTCAGGGGGTCAGCCATGGGGTCATGGGGTCAGTTATGGGGTCATGGGGTCAGTTATGGGGTCAGTTATGGGGTTATGGGGTCAGTCATGGGGTCACTCATGGGGTCAGCCCCAGCGCAACACCTGCGGGGTCAGGGGGTCAGTTATGGGGTCACTCATGGGGTCACTCGTGGGGTCAGCACCTGCTGCACCTTGTGGAACATGGAGCCCTCCCAGCGCATCACCTGTGTGTGGGGTCAGTTATGGAGTCAGTTATGGGGTCATGGGGTCACTCATGGGGTCAGTTATGGGGTCACTCACAGGGTTATGGGGTCATGGGGTCACTCATGGGGTCAGTTATGGGGTTACTCATGGGGTCATGGGGTCACTCATGGGGTCATGGGGTCACTCATAGGGTTATGGGGTCATGGAGTCACTCATGGGGTCAGTTATGGGGTCGCTCATGGGGTCATGGGGTCAGTTATGGGGTCACTCATGGGTCATGGGGTCACTCATGGTGTCACTCATGGGGTCACTCGTGGGGTTACTCATGGGGTCACTCATGGGGTCAGCCATGGGGTCACTCATGGGGTCAGTTATGGGGTCACTCATGGGGTCAGTTATGGGGTCAATCACGGGGTCACTCATGGGGTCAGTTGTAGGACCATGGGACAGGGTTGGAGCCCTCCTAGCATCACCTGAGCATGGGGTCAGTTATGGGGTCATTCATGGGTTCAGTTATGGGGTCATTCATGGGGTCGGGGGTCAGAGGAGGGGTCACGTGACCCTGATGGACCCCTGTGGTCATGTAATGACCACCATGACCGGGGTGACCCCACCTGACCCTGATGGACACCCATGACCACACGATGACCACATGACCCCCATGACCTCAACGGACCCCCATGACCCTGATGACCCCCATAACCCCACAGGCCTTCCAAAACCCCATAACCCCCATTAACCCAAATAACCTCACAACCCCACATCCCTCTCACCTTGGCGTCCTCCAAGAACCACATCATGCACAGGCTGCCCACAAAACCCCACAGCCCTATAACTCCATAACCCCATAACCCCACAACCCTATAACCCAATAACCCTATAATAACCCCATAATCTCACCTTGGTGTCCCCCAAAAACCTCCACAGGTGCAAGAAGACCCCACCATTGGCCCTGAAGTGCTTGGCCGTGCACACGTGCAGGATGTTGGTGTGGGGCACAATGACCCCACGACAACCCAGTAACCCCATAAATCCCTCAATAACCCCATAATCCCCCATAACCTCTCACCTTGGCATTCTCCAAAAACCTCGTCAAGCACAGGAACACGCTTGACCCAGAAGTGCTTGACCGTGCACAAGTCGGGCACGTGAGGGATTGTCGGTGTGGGGCGCAATGACCCCATAACCCAATAACTCAATAACCCAATAACTCAATAACCCCATAACCCAATAACCCCATAAATCCCCAATAACCCCATAAATCCCCCAATCCTGCTCACCTTGGCATCCCCCAAAAACCTCATCAGGCACAGGAACACGCTGCCCTTGACCCGGAAGTGCTTGGCCGCGTACACGTCGGGCACGTGCGGGATGTCGGTGTGAGGTGCGAAGCCGCCGCCGCTCCAGTGGTAAACCAGCGGCCGCCGCGCCGCGCTGCACACCACGAGCGCCGCGCGCCCGCCCAGCTCCAGGAACTCCAGGTGCGTGTCGCGCTGCCACGGCCGCAGCCGCTGGTGCGGGTAGAACCCTCCGGAACTCCAGCGAAACACGGTGCTGGTGCCGCCCTTGGAGCTGTCGGCCACCCCCAGGTAGAGGTGGCCACCGAGGCGAGCGGTGGTGATGGCATGGGGACGGTGGAGCTGGCCCGAGCCCAGCGCTTGGTGGCGGATGAAGGGCGAGTCGGGGCCACTGGAGCAGCGCCAAACCCAGGAGCTGCCGCCCAGCTGGGCCACCACCAGCAGCAGGGTGTCACCAACGGCCAGGGGGTGGCAGGCAACGGGGGAGGAGCCTGTGGGGATATTGGGGGGTCAGGCAGAGATTGGGGACATTGGGGGGATTGGGGACATTGGGGACATTGGGGGACATTGAGGGGGATTGGTGGGATGGGGGACATTGGGGACATCAGCCACCCCATTTTCCCTCTATTTTCCCTCATTTTTTCACCAATGTTCTCCACTTTTCCCCCATTTTTCCCCACTTTTCCCCATTTTTCCCCCTTTTTCCTCATTTCCCCCATTGTCCCCTGTTTTTCTATTTTTCCCCCATTTTTCCCCATTTTTCCCATTTCCCCCCGTTTCTCTCACTGTTGATGATGCTTTGGCCCCAGAATCTCCTCCCCCATTTTATCCCCCATTTCCCCATTTTATCCCCATTTTTCCCTATTTCCCCCATTTTATCCCCATTTTTCTCCACTTTTTCCCCATTTTCCCCCATTTTATCCCCATTCTATCCTCATTTTTTCCCCATTTTATCCCCATTTTTTCCCCATCTTTCCCCATTTTTCCCCATTATTTCACTTTTTCCCCATTTTTTTTCACCCATTTTCCCCATTTTTCCCCATTTCCCCCCCCATTTTATCCCCATTTACCCCTATTTTTCCCATTTTCCCCTTTTTTCCCCCCATTTCCCTCACTGTTGATGACAGTCTGGGCCCGAAATCACATCCCCCATTTCCCCCCAGTTTTTCCCCCATTTTATCCCCATTCTATTTCTATTTTTTTCCCATTTTATCCCCATTTTACACCATTTTCCCCCCTCATTTTTCCCCATTTTCTCCCCGTTTCTCTCACTGTTGATGATGCTGGAGGACCAAAATCACCTCCTCCATTTCTCCTCCCATTTTTCACATTTTTCCCCATTTCCTCCCCATTTTTCATCCATTTTCACCATTTTTTCACCCATTTTCTCCATTTTTTCACCTATTTCCCCCATTTTTTCCCCATTTCCCCCATTTCTCTCACTGTTGGTGATGCTCTGGGCTTGGAACCTCCCCCTCAGATGCTCCCACTCCCACCCCATTTTATCCCCATTTTATCTCCATTTTTTCACTTTTTTTCACTTTTTTCCCCCATTTTTCCTCCCATTTTATCCCCATTTTTTCACTTTTTCCCCATTTCCCCCCATTTTCCCCCTGTTTCTCTCACTGTTGATGACGTTTTGGACTCAGAATCTCCTCCCCCATTTTTCCCATTTTTCTCCATTTTTTCACCATTTCCCCCAATTTTTTCACCCATTTTCCCCATTTTTTCATGGATTTCCCCCCCTTTTTTTTTTTTTTAATTTCCCCCCCCCCATTTTTCCCCATTTTCCCCCCGTTTCTCTCACTTTTGATGATGCTTTGGGCCCAGAATCTCCTCCCCCATTTTTCCCCATTTTCCCCCCATTTTTCCCTATTTTCCCCCTTTTCCTCATTTATCCCCATTTTCCCCTTTTTTTCCCCATTTTATCTCCATTTTTTCACCCATTTTATACCCATTTTATTTCTATTTTATCCCCATTTTTCTCCACTTTTTCCCCATTTTATCCCCATTCTATCCCCATTTTTTCACCCATTTTTCCAATTTTCCCCCATTTTTTCACCGATTTCCCCTGTTCTCCCCCATTTTCCTCCTTTTCCCTCTGTTTCTCTTACTGTTGATGACGCTTTGGGCCAGGAATATCCTCCCCCATTTTCCCAATTTTTTCCCATTTTATCCCCATTTTATCCCTATTTCTTCCCCATTTTATCCCCATTTTTCTTTTTTTTCCCCATTTTTCCCTCTTTTCCCCCCATTTCTCTCACTTTTGATGATGCTTTGGGCCCAGAATCTCCTCCCTCATTTTTCCATTTTTTTTCCATTTTCTTCACTATTTCCCCCCAATTTTTCACCTGTTTTCCCCATTTTTTCATGGGTTTCCCCCTTTTTTTTCAATTTTTTTCCCATTTCCCCCCATTTTTTTCATGGATTTTCTCCATTTTTACACCCATTTTCCACCATTTTTTCACCCATTTTCCCCATTTTTTCCCCATTTCCCCCGTTTCTCTCACTGTTGATGATGGTTTGGGCCCAGAACCTCCTCCCCCTTTTTCCCTCCATTTTATTCCCATTTTTCCCCAATTTTTCACCAATTTTTCCATTTTTTCCCATTTTTTTCCCATTTTTTCACTGATTTCCCCCATTTTCCCCATTTTTCCCCCATTTTCCCCTGTTTATCTCACTGTTGATGATGGTCTGGGCCTGAAATCACCTCCCTCATTTTCCCCCATTTTTTCCCCATTTCCCCCATTTTCCCCTTTTTTTTCCCCATTTTTTTCCATTTTTCCCCATTTTTCACCCATTTAATCCCCATTTCCCCCATTTTCCCATTTTTATCCCCATTTTCTCCCTTTTTCCCCCCGTTTCTCTCGCTGCTGATGACGCTTTCGGCCCAGAATCTCCTCCCCCATTTTTCCCCATTTTTCCCCATTTTTCACCCATTTTTCCAATTTTTTCCCAATTTTCCCCCCATTTCCCCCATTTCATCCCCATTTATCCCCATTTTTCCCCATTTCCCCCTTTTCCCCCGTTTCTCTCACAGTTGATGACGGTCTGGGCCCGGAACCTCCCCCCGAGCTGGTCCCACTCCAGCAGGGCGCAGCCCCCGGCCACCGGCTGGCCAGCGCCACCCCCGGGTGTCCCCCGAGCCAGAACAGCGCGGCCCCGAGGGATGAGAACGGCAGGGACTGGAACGGCTGCAGCTCTGGGGACATGGGGACACCATTGGGGACATGGGGACAGCTTGGGGACATCACTGGGGACATCCCCAGTGCCACCGCCGGGTGTCCCCGGAGCGAGAACAGCGTGGCCCTGAGCGACAAGAACGGGAGAGACTGGAATGGCCACAGCTCTGGGGACATGGGGACAGTGTGGGGACATTGGGACATCACTGGGGACATCCCTGGGGACATGGGGACAGCTTGAGGACATCCCCAGGGACATTGGGGACAGCTTTGGGACATTGGGGACATCACTGGGGATATGGGGACAGCTTGGGGACACCCCCAGGGACATGGCAACATCCCCAGGGACACTGGGGATATCCCTGGGGACATGAGGACAGCTTGGGGACATTGGGGACACCCCCAGGGACATCCCCAGGGACACCTTGGGGACAGTCCCAGTCCCTCCAAGTCCCCCCCAATCCCCTCCCAGTCCCCTCCAAGCCCCTCCCAATCCCATCCCAGTCCCTCCCAGTCCCTCCCAGTATAACCCAGTTACCGTGGCGCTGGCACTGGAGCTGTCGCGGGCTCAGCAGCGCCAGGGGGGGTGCCCTGGTGGGGGAGGGGCCCCTGGCAGCGCCCCCCGCCCTCGGGGCCGGTGGGGGAGGGGCGGGCGCCCAGCCAGGCCAGTAGCCAGCGCAGGCCACAGTGACAGCACCACGGGTTGCAACGGAGGTCCCTGTGGACAGGGGGACAGAGGGATGCCAGGGTGATGCCAGGGTGACACCAGGTGGCAACAGAGTGGCATCAGTGACACCAGAGTGACACAAGTGGCACCAGATGGCATCAAAGTGGCATCAAAGTGACACCACGTGGTGTGAAATGGCATCAGAGTGGCAGCAAATGGCATCAAAGTGACACCGGAGTGACACCAGCTGGCACCAAAGTGGCAACAAAGAGACAGCAGGTGGCATCAAAGTGGCATCAAGTGGCACCAAATGGCACCAGAGTGACACCAGGTGGCACCAGACTGACATCAGTGACACCAGGTGGTGCCAAATGGCATCAGAGTGGCAGCAAATGGCACCAGAGTGACATCAGTGACACCAGAGTGACATCAGTGACACCGGAGTGACACCAGGTGGCACCAGAGTGGCATCAGAGTGACAACAGGCGTTGCCAAAGTGACAGCGGGACACCGGAGTAACGCCAGAGTGACACCAGAGTGACACCAGCTGGCGCCAGAGTGGCATGAGTGACACCAGAGCGACATCAGTGACACCCGCATGACACCAGAGTGACACCAAGTGGCACCAGAATGACATCAGTGACACCAGGTGGTGCCAAATGGCATCCAGTGGCAGCAAAGTGATACCAAATTGCATCAAAGTGACATCAAAGTGACACCAGGTGGCACCAAAGTGGCATCAGTAACATCAGGTGGCATCAAAGTGACATCAAAGTGACGCCAGAGTGACATCAAAGTGACCTCGGGTGGCAGCAAAGTGACATCAGTGACACTGGAGTCACACCAATGTGTTACTAAATGGCACCAAGTGACACCAGAGTGACACCAGGTGGTGCCAAAGTGACATCAAAGTGACACCAGAGTGACACCAGAGTGGCATCGAAGTGACATCAGTGACACCAGAGTGACACCAGGTGGCAACAAAGTGACACCAGATTGACACCAGGTGGTGCCAGAGTGACATCAAACTGACACCAGAGTGACACAAGAGTGACATCAGAGTGACACCAGAGTGACATCACAGTGACACCAGGTGGCACCAGAGTCACACCAGAGTGACATCAGGTGGTGCCAAAGTGGCATCAAAGTGACACCACGTGGCATCAGAGTGGCATCAGTGAGATCAGAGTGACACCAGAGTGACACCAGAGTGACACCAGGTGGTGCCAAAGTGACACCAAAGTGACACCAGAGTGGCACCAGAGTGACACCAGTTGGTGCCAAATGGCAACCAATTGACACCAAGTGGCACCAAGTGACATCAAAGTGACACCAGAGTGACATCAAGTGGCACCTAATGGCAATGGGTGGCACCAAAGTGACACCAATGGCATTAAAGTGGCACTAAGTGACACCAAGTGGCACCAGAATGACATCAGTGGCATCAAAGTGGCACCAAGTGGCACCAAGGTGTCACTAAATGGCACCAGAGTGACATCAGTGACACCAGAGTGACACTAGAGTGGCACCAGAGTGACACCAGTTGGTGCCAAATGGCAACCAATTGACACCAAGTGGCACCAAGTGACATCAAAGTGACACCAGAGTGACATCAAGTGGCACCTAATGGCAATGGGTGGCACCAAAGTGACACCAAATGGCATTAAAGTGGCACTAAGTGACACCAAGTGGCACCAGAATGACATCAGTGGCATCAAAGTGGCACCAAGTGGCACCAAGGTGTCACTAAATGGCACCAGAGTGACATCAGTGACACCAGAGTGACACTAGAGTGACATCATGTGACAACAAATGGCACCAAAGTGACACAAAGTGACATCAAATGGTCAAGTGGCACCAGGTGGCACGCAAGTGACATCAAAGTGACATCAGTGGCACCAAATGGCACCTAAGTGTCATTGAATGGCACCAAGTGACATCAGGGTGACACCAAAGTGACACCAAGTGGCATCAAAATGTCACCAGGTGACACTAAATGGCCTCAAGTGACATCAAAGTGTCACAAAATGGCACCAAGTGGCACCAGGTGTCACCAGGGTGTCACTGAATGTCACCCAAGTGTCACCAAGTGTTACAAGGTGGCACCAAAGTGGCACCATAGTGACACCAAAGTGACATCAAGTGGTGCCAACACCAGCAGTGTCCCCCTGTCCCCATCCCCCAATGTCCCCATGTCCCCAGTGTCCCCAAATCCCCCCGATGTCCCCACTCACCCACAGCTGGGTCAGTGTCCCCAGGTCCTGGAACAGCCCCGGTGGCAGCGACTCCAGGCGGTTGTTGGCCAAACTCCTGAGGGGACATTGGGGACATTTGGGGACATTGGGGGACACTGAGGGGACATTTGGGGACAGTGGGGACATTGGGGGACATTGGGGATATTGGGAACACTGAGGGGATTGGGGACATTTGGGGACATTTGGGGACACTCTGGGGTCACTCACAGGAATTGGAGCCCCCGGAGCCCCCGGAGAGCCGAGGGAGCGATGGAGCCCAGCTGGGAGTCCTCGATGAACCTGGGACCAGTATGGACCAGTATAAACCAGTATGGACCAGTATAAACCAGTATGGACCGGTACAGACCGATATGGACCACTACGGACCAGTATAAATCAGTAGGGACCAGTATGGACCAATATGGACCAGTATGGAGCAGTATGGATCAGTAAGGACCAGTATAAGCCAGTAGGGACTAGTATGGACCAGTATAAACCAGTATGGGCCAGTGTGGACCAGTATGGATGAGTATAAACCAGTATGGACCAGTACAGACCAGTATGGACCGGTATGTACCAGTATAAACCAGTATGGGCCAGTCCCCTCCAATTTCCGCTTTTTCCCAGTTTGTCCCAGTTCCAGTTTGACCCATCCCAGTCCTTCCCAGTATATCCCAGTTTGTCCCAGTCCCTCCCAGTTCGGCCCAGTTCATCCCAGTTTTCCCTCTCAGTTCCCTCCCAGTATAAACCAGTAACCCTCAATCCCCTCCCAGTTCTCCCCAATTTTTTCCCAGTTCCCTCCAATTCTCTCCAGTCCCTCCCAGTATAACCCAGTATAACCAGTATAACCCAGTATAACCCACTCCCTCCCACTATAACCCAGTCCCCTCCCAGTCCCTCCCAGTACAAACCAGTCCAAACCAGTACAAACCAGTATAACTCACAGGTACTCCAGTGCCCTCCCAGTCCCTCCCAGTATATCCCAGTATATCCCAGTAAGACTCACAGGTACTCCAGTGCCCCCAGTCCCCTCCCAGTACAAACCAGTATAACTCACAGGTATTCCAGTGCCCCCAATCCCCTCCCAGTCCCTCCCAGTCCCCTCCCAGTATAAATAACAGGTGCTCCAGTGCCCCCCCAGTCCCTCCCAGTTCAATCCCAGTCCATCCCAGTACAAACCAGTATATCCCAGTCCATCCCAGTATAACTCACAGGTACTCCAGTGCCCCCCAGGCCACTACCCAGTACAAACCAGTACAAACCAGTATAACTCACAGGTACTCCAGTGCCCCCCAGTGCCCTCCCAGTCCATCCCAGTACAAACCAGTACAAACCAGTATAACTCACAGATACTCCAGGGCCCCCAGTCCCTCGAAGGCTCTGTCCCCGATGGATCCCAACGGCCGAGGTGACAAGACTGGGACACAGGGGACAGAGGGGACATTTGGGGACAATTTTTGATATTTTGGATATTTTGGGATTTTTTTTGGGGGTGAATTTGGGCAGATTTGGGTCCATTAGGGATATTTTTTATTTAAATTTTTAATTATTTATTTATTTATAATTAATTTTAATTGATTTTAATTTATTTAATTTTAAAGTTATTTTTATTTATTTAATTCTTTATTTATTTAATTTTGGGGGATTTTGGGTCTTTGGGGGTCCATTTGGGTCCATTTTTGATATTTTTGGATATTTTTAATATTTTTGGGGTGAATTTTGGAGATTTTGGGTCCATTTGGGTTATTTTTTATATTTTGGGATATTTGGGGATTTTTTGAGGTGTATTCGGATTTTTTTGGGGTGAATTTTGGGGATTTTGGATCTTTTTGGGTCCATTGTTGATATTTTTTATATTTTTGGATATTTTGGGATTTTTTGGAGGGTGAATTTGGGTGGATTTGGGTCCATGTCGGATAATTTTTATAATTGTGGATATTTTGGGATTTTTGGGGTGAATTTGGGTGGATTTTTTGGGGGTGAATTTTGGGGATTTTGAGGGATTTTGGGTCCATTGTTGATTTTTTTAAATATTTTTGGATATTTGGGGATTATTGGGGCGATTTTGGGGGATTTTGGGTTTTTTTGGTCCATTGATGATAATTTTTATATCTTTGGATATTTTTAATATTTTGGGGGCGAATTTTGGATATTTTGGGTCCATTTGGGTTATTTTTTATATTTTGGGATATTTGGGGATTTTTTGAGGTGAATTTGGGATTTTTTTGGGGGTGAATTTTGGGGATTTTGGTGGTTTTGGGGTCAATTTTTTATTTTTTAATAATTTTGGATATTTGGGATTTTTGGGGATTTTTTTTGGGATTTTTGAGGTGAATTTGGGGGATTTTGGGTCCATTTGAGATATTTTTTATAATTTTGTATATTTTGGGACTATTGGGGTGAATTTTGGGGTGAATTTGGTTTTTTGGGGGTCCATTTTTGATAATTTTTATAATTTTGGATATTTGGGATTATTGGGGCGATTTGGGGAGATTTTGGGGTTTTTTGGGTCCATTGTTGATATTTTAATATTTTTTTGATATTTTTTGATATTTTTGGGATGAATTTGGGAGATTTTGGGTCCGTATGGGATATTTTTTATATTTTGGGATATCTGGGGATTATTGAGGGGAATTTGGGATTTTTTGGGGTTGAATTTTGGGGATTTTTGGGGTTTTTGCGTCCATTTAGGATATTTTTTATAATTTTGGATATTTAGGATTTTTGGGGTGAATTTTGGGGATTTTTTGGGGGTGAATTTGGGGGATTCTGGGTCACTCACAGCAGGGTCAGCCCTGGAAGGTGCCGGAAGCTCCCCTGGGGCAGGGCCTCGATGTCCCAGCGGATCAGAGAGCTGAGATTGGGGTGAAAAGGGGAAAAAATGGGAAAAAATGGGAATTGGGGACAAAAAATGGGAATTTGGGGGAAATGAAAAAAGATGGGAATTGGGGAAAATAAAAATGGGAATTCGGGGGAAAATTAAAAATGGGAATTTGGGAAACAAAAAATGGGAATTTGGGGAAAATAAAAATGGGGAATTGAGGAAAATAAAAATGGGAATTTGGGGGGGGGAAAACTGGGACTAAACAGGGATCAATTTGGGATCAAACTGGGCTAAACTGGGACTAAACTGAGCCAAACTGGGACCAAACTGGGACTAAACTGGGACCAAACTGAGATCGAACTGGGACTAAACTGTGGCTAAAGTGGTCTAAACTGGACTAAACTGAGCCAGATTGGACCAAACTGGGGCTAAACTGGGCTAAACTGTGATCAAACTGGGATAAAACTGTGACTAAACTGGGATAAAACTGTGACTAAACTGGGCTAAACTCACCTAAACTGGGAGCAGACTGGGTTAAACTGGACTAAACTGGGTATAAACTGGGATCAAACTGGACCAAACCGGGACTAAATTTGGAATAAAATGGGACTAAACTGGTCTAAACTGGCACTGAACTGGGACCAAACTGGGCTAAACTGGTGGTAAACTGAGGACTAAACTGGGTTAAACTGGGATCAAAACTGGGACTAAACTGTGGCTAAACTGGGACTAAACTGGACCAAACTGGGACTAAACTGGACAAAACTGGGACCAAACTGGGACTAAACTGGGATGAAAACGGTCTAAACTGGGCTCAAATGGGATCAAACTGGGCTAAACTAGGCGCAAACTGGACCAAACTGGGCTAAACTGGGACTAACCTGGATTAAACTGGGACTGAACTGGGACCAAACTGGGACTAAACTGGGGCTAAACCGAGACCAAATTGGCTTTAACTGGGATCAAACAGGGATCAAACTAGGACTAAACCAGGTTAAATTGGGACCAAACTGGAATCAAACTGGAACTAAACTGGGATCAAACTGGGACCAAACTGGGACTAAAATGGGGCTAAACTGGGATCAAACCGGAATCAAACTGGGGCTAAACTGAGACCAAACTGGGACTAAAATGGGCTAAACTGGGACTAACTGGTCTGAACTGGTCCCAGTTCCCCTCAGGCCGAGAGTGGGGGCGGGCTTGTGGAATTACGTCATTTAATTGGGCTTGTGGGGTGCCGTCATCGGGGGCGGGGCTTGGCCAGGGAGGAACCATCGGGGATCCCGGGGGGGGTTGGGAGGTCCCAAATGTGGGGCCCAAGGGGGGGCGGGGGGGGGGGGGTTCGGATCCCAAAAATTTGAGGATCAATGCAGGGGGTCCCGGAAGGGTCCAAATTTGGGATCCCGGGGGGGTTTGGGGGGCCCAAAATCGGGGGAGGGTCCCAAAAATTTGGGGATCAAAGGGGGGGTTCCGGTAGGGTCCAAATTTGGGGATCAAAGGGGGGGTTCCGGAAGGGTCCAAATTTGGGGTCCCGGGGGGTTTTGGGGGAGGGTCCCAGAATTTGGGGTCAAAGCGAGGGGGGAGAGGGGGAATTTGGGGGTCCCAAAATTGGGGGAGGGTCCCAAAATTTGGGGATCAAAGGGAGGGTCCCGGGGGTAGTTTGGGGATCCCAAATTTGGGGTCCCAGGGGGAGTCTGGGGAGGGGTTTGGGGATCCCAAATTTGGGGGAGGGGTCCCGGTGCAGTTTTAGGGGGTCCCTAATTTGGGGGAGGGTCCCAAAATTTGGGATGAAAGGGGGGATCCCGGAAGGGTCCAAATTTGGGGTCCCGGGAGGGTTTTGGGGGGTGGGTCCCAAAATTTGGGGTCAAAGGGGAGGGGGGGAGGGGGAAATTGGGGGTCCCAAATTTGGGGGGAGGGTCCCAAAATGTGGGGTCCAAGGGGGGACATCGGGACCATCCCAATGCGAGAAAAAGTGGGTTTTTTTAGGGGGAGGGAATGAAATAAGGGAGGGGTCCCAAATTTGGGGAGGGGTCCGGGGGAGGTGGGGGAGGGTCTGGGGGGTGGGGGAGGGGCACTCACAGCGTGGCCAAGCGCGGGGGGAGCCCCCGGGGACGCCCCCGCCCCCCCCGCCCCGGCACCAGGCTCCGTCCCGGTCGCAGGCGCAGCCCCGGGACAGGCCCCGCCCCCTTTGGGAAGCCCC
>NC_046247.1:7318666-7348437 GCF_009819885.2 Catharus ustulatus | reverse complement strand
TCTCCATCCAGTCTTTATAATGCTGTTCCTTAAGTATGTGCTTGATGCTTCTAAATGCATTTTTGTAATAGTTAGGATCTGATTTTATCTTCAAATCACTTCTTTTTTGTTCTTTTTGTGTTTTTCTGGTCAGGGCTGAAACCTGTGATCTCTGTGATCATTACCATTTGATCTTATTTAGCACAGTTCTGATACTTGTGTTGGAAGCATTGCTGTTGGAATTTTTAGTGACATTGCTGTATGATTCCAGCATGATGGCTGAGCTGGAGATAGGCATCCTGTAACCATATGTAACACTGTGGGCTTGAACTCAGCTACATCCTTGGAAGGGATCCCATTAAAGGCTTCTGAGAGATATTTTGGTGTGCAGAGAGGAGTACAAATTCAGTACACTGTGTGAGAATTGCTGGCAACATGAACTCAAGTGCTCCAATTTTCCATCCATCTCATCATTTTGCAACCTTTAAAACAGAAAAACTCCAGATCTTTCATTGAGCTGCTTTATTCTGTCTGTGGATGAGCCACAGATTAGCGGAGTTTTAATGCCTGTTTTGTGAACAGGTTCACAGTTATTCTGTAATTGTGTACCATTAGTCGCCACTGTTACTGATGAAGTGCTGAGGATTCACATAGACAGGACAACTTATGATATCAAAGGTAGGAGTAAACAGATGATTGAATCCCTGGAAATTGTAGGCTTTTCTTGAACATCTGCCTGCATGTGCTGGAGTCCTGTGTGTAGGTCTAAGAAATACACCTGAACACTCTGACCATCTGAACGCCTGAATATCGGACCAGTGATGGGAGTTATTTACGGTGTCTGTCTGCACAAGTTATAATTTTGGGTGATGAGCAGGAAACAGTAGAAGGGTTTGAAGCACTGGGTTCCCAATTAGGGGCATGAAAAGGAAAGTGCACTATTTTTTCAGGGGCTGCAGGAGGGCTTTTGGCAGTGGGAGAGCATTGCCTCCAAAACGGATTCAACACAAGTGCTTTTCTTCGCTGTCTTGTGACCACTGCTGTCTGAAATGGTACACGAGAAATGCGGAATATGCTTCTGGTAGATGAGAAGGGCTTTTTGTAGGCTGGAGCTCATGGGAATGGATATTTCTATGATAGCAGTACATGTGTGTTTAGTCATTGTAAAGCACTGGAAAATATGCTGTCACATCACACAGAATTATAGAGAGATATCAATATCTGCTGAATATAAATGGAAGCAAGGGTAAATTATGGCAGCAGAGCATCAGGATGTGATAATTACTAGGGTAATTGCAAAGGATTGTCTAATATTGGAGTGAGAGGTAATTTTTCAGTAGATACCATGGCTGAGAAGTGTGCTTTGAATTCTATTCATTACATTGGAAGTGAGCAAGTAAATCAAGACTTGTGTTGCAGCAGTTATATATAGATATATATATCGATTCTTCTCGCTCACTGATCACCTCACTGATTTCATAGGTGTGTAGTGAAATGTTGCTGTGCTTACATCTTCAGTATGTGATATTACATCATCGGAAGGGGGAGGTCTTTAGCTGATTTGTTTCATCATAGTTGGCAGGATCTGCAGTTGTCTAGGAAGCTGCATAACGTCTCTGTTCCCATCTCTTAAATTGCTTCTTCTGGAATATATTGTCTTCTGCAATCCTTTGGGTAAAACCGCCTATAGTCTGTATAACTGTGGACCGTCCAGTTAGAAATATGTAAGAATTGTATTTATATGTGTCCTTTTTTTATTATTATTCTTAAGCTGGATTAATCTTTAGGTGTGTATCTATCAAAGAAATTTCAGTCAAGGAGCCTGGTTTAAAAAATGAGCAAATAAAAACCAAAGCAAAGCAGAGAAAGGGATTTTTCCATGAGTACGGTAAGCTTAACGTCAAAATTCCCTGCCCTTCTCTATCTATGATATTTTGTAAAATATGAAGTGAGGTTTATTTTGGGAAGCAAACCAGCTGTGCAGCTGTCGGCACAAAGCTTTGCATGACATTCTTCCTAAAGCCTCTAATTTCAAGGTGAGGCAAAGCCAGGATAGAGTGAGACAAGAGGGGTGAAGCAAGTGGTGCTTAACTTATTACAGAGAACAGTGGCGATGGTTGATATGTCACTCTTGAGGGTGTGACAGACCTGGGGATGGCAGATGTTCCAGTGGCTGAGGTTGTCCTGCTCCATTTGCTGCCAAGCTGATTGCAGCATTTGCCCCAGCGGTGCTTATTGCAAAATGGCAAAGGTGGTATCTTAATGGGATGAAAAAAACAAAGCTATCATTTGTAAATATACCAGGGAATAGATCAAAGAATATTTACTAGAAAAATCCGAGTAAGGTTATCTCTGAGGATCAAGGGGGCATCTGTCTGCAAATCAACAAGTAACTGTCAGTGGAAGAAAAAGTTGTTTTATCTCAGTGTCAGTCTCCAAGACCAAGAACACTATTCACCATCCAGCTGACCCTCACATGAGGAGACAACTCATCAGGGTTTACTCTGCCTCATATATATGTAGTATATATATATATATATAAAATATGTAAGAGTTTGATTTTAAAAGCCAGAAAAAAACACTAAGCAGACACTGGGCTTGGGGTGGTTATTTTGTGGTGGTGATTTGTTGGGTTTTTATGTAATATTTTTATTTTCCTGTGTAGTTTTTTTATGTGCAGGTCTTTGCATCTGTGTATTTTTCTTTGTTTCTAATTAAAGGAACGTCAGCTATATTAATCTTTTATGTTACCTGAATGATAGCTTGACAAGTAACAAATAGTTCTAGCATTCTGGTGTTTTGTTATTTGTATGACTTGTGGTGGTTATATGTATTGGGTTTGTGTGGCAAAGTTTTGGAAGGGGAAGGAGAGCAGGGAGTTTTCTCTGGAGAAGCTGCCAGAAGCTTTTGACTGTCCAGGATGGACCAAACACTGGCCAAGGCCAAGCCCATCAGTGACATTGGTATTGCCTCTGGGATAATGGATTTAAGAAAGGCAAGATATTACTGGACAACAGCAACTTGTGGCTGGAGAGAGGACTGAGAACATGAGAACAATTTTGCAGACACCCACAGTCAGCATTTTTTTGCCTGTTTAGCTAGGACCTCTCTTTGCCATGTACTTAGCACCTGGAAATCACTGGGGAAGGGTTGGTTCCTGTTTTCTTTGTTCATTTTGGCTGATGCTACATGGTGTTGGATGATTATTCATCCAAAAGTTCTAGTTAAATACTACAGGAGGATCATCATATTCAGATTAGGAGCAGCAAACTCTGAACCCTAAATAGAAAAGCTCTGTGTTCCTGCTGAACTTCCTATAGCTAAAGAGCCTATATGGCCAAATTTTGTACAAAAGCCTTGCTCAGACTGAGGCATTGGAATTGGTTCTCTGCTGGAGTCTATGTTGCTTTAGTCCTTTTGTAGAGTTCTCAGTCTCCCCAATTTAGCATCTGTCCAGTATATCCCAGGAATATCTCTCACACATTCTGTGTGCAGGCATATCTGCTTTGGGTTTCTCTTGGATTCTGAGGACTCCAGCAGTGGATTTAAATTTGTTTCAAGAGGCAGAATGACCATTAAATCCATTCAAAGAAAATAGAGAACTAGAAAACATTCAAAATTCTGGGCAAATATTTGTATTTGAGCAAATGGAAATATTCATATGTTAATGAAATTTCCATTTGCAACTAAGACGTTTCCATATATGAGGCTGTTCTTGTGATGTCAGCTGTACAGAGAAGACAGTTGCTTTAAAATACCAACTTCATGGTGAATTAATGACAAATGACATCTCATTTCACTGCTATTAGAAAACCCCCCAGCAAGTCTGCTTTCAAGTGCAGTGCAGTAATGATAATTTATAGCTTATTTTCTCAGGACATTGTAACCCCTTTTTTTAAAAAAACTTTTTTCAGGCATATGCCTACATCAGTGGAAAACATTAATTCCATAGAGAAGTACCAGAATTAGGTAGTAGACCAGCTAAAAACTGAATAAAAACTACCTCAAGCTCTCCAGCTACAGGCAGTATTCAGGGAACATTCCTCAGTTTAATAAGCTCTTTGCCACCTTACTTTTTTCTTATTAATAACCAGCTCTGAACTGGAGAATCAACCATGAACACTTAAATTTGCTGATAATCTAGAAATAAAACTCCAGACTCAATAACACTCAAGCAGGCATAGAGAGATACTTAAAATTTTTAACACAGGAATCTCTTGGCTTCAATAGGAATTTCACCTGAATGGAAGTCTTGGGATCTGGTGCTACTGAATTAGGTGGACATGAATAATAAATGGCTCTAGTGAAATAAAAGAGCATCTAGAGTGGGGTTTTTGTCGTGGAACAATCTGTGTAAGGAAACTGCCAATGATGAATATGCCATTTTTAAACTCTTTAATCAAACTAGCTAATGTAGGAGTAAGATCCTGTTCAAACTGAATAGAGAACTCAGTCTCAAGAAAATGTGTACAACTCTGAGAATTTTACTGTGTGGAGCTACGTTTCTGCTGAAGTTCAAAACAGTGAATGCTAACATATTTCTTGAGTCATCTCATTGTAGTTAATCAAAGTAGTGAGCAAAAATGTGCATCATTCATCAAAACCAGTATAAGAAACCAATTTCTTTTTGAGAATACTCTGACAAGTGAAGGGACTGGAAAAAACCACATGAGAAAAACATGCTGATATTGTGCCACTTATTGTGTGTTGAATTCTGACAAAAAAATCAGTTTTCCTACATTTTTTCTTTTTAAATGTAATTTTTTTTCCCCCTGAAAAAATGACAGTACAAGAATGCTTTAAGCAAAGGAAGTAAATTTAACCAGCAATTTGGCACTGAGTGCAGGAGGTCACTGGGATCCCGTGCCCTGTCCACAGACTCTCCCAGCTCTTTGTGAGTGGCTGACACTCAGCTCAGCCCTCTGTGGCTGTGCAGCTCACCTGGGCCAGCTGGACCCTGATGCCCAAAGCCATGCCAAGCAATCTCTCAGAAGAGGCTGACCCACTTGGAGTGGCAGAATCCTGTGGGAATTCAGCTCTCTGGGTGTCCTCTCTGCTTTTAGCTGTTCCCAGTGTCCTTGTCCAACAGACCCCGGCTCTGCCAAGCACCACCAGCTTATCTGGATGCTGAAGGGCGTCCAGTGGTGGAGGCACAGTAGTGTGAGGGACAGTGATCTTCTGTTTGGGATTGCTGAGGACAACTTGGACCAGAACAATATCCATGAGACTGTGGCTTTGGATGGGATTCATCCCGATATGTCCCAGCAGGAAGTCCCTAAATCATCTACCCAAGCTCCTGAAAGGAAAGAGGTCCATGCTGGCTCAGCTGTATCCAACTGGAAAGGAAGGGCTTGGACTTTCCAGGAAACTGCAGCCCTGTTAATCTAATCTTGATAGCAGGAGAAAGGGTGGAGAAGGTCATACTTGGCTCTACTGGGAAGTGATGGAAGGACAGTGCTAGCAGCAGCCATGGGCAGCATGAGATAAGAGAGGGAAATTCCTGTCTAACTATTGATTATCCTGCTGACATAAGGTCACTCGTCTCATGGAAAATGGGAAGGCAATGCAGGTACTGTTTCAGATTTTAAGAGGAGTTTTCATCCTATCCCTCACAGAATACTTCTGGGGCAGGTGTCCAGGTGTGAGATGAGCAGGGAGAGGGTGTGCTGGATGAAGAACTGGCTGATGTACTGGTTTTCAGTGAGATGGGATCCATTTTCTTCCCAGTAAGTAGCATACATTTGTGCTTACCAGATGGGTTTGGATTCAGGATGGGAATGTGGTGGATAGCACACAGATGGTTTAGATGGTGCTGAGCAGGGCTTACCTTCCTCTGGGCTCTGGAGGGTTCAGTGTGATAATCCATGTTTTTCACTGGGAAGGGAGGGATGAGTGTTGAAGGCAGAGGCAAACAATTAATTGAATACCTGTGCCATGCCTCTGTCCCTGTTTGTGAGGTGAGCATCCACATCCTGGAAGGGGACAATGTTATTCCTACAAGGTTTTTTTTTTTCCTATTAATGTATTTTAAGACACTCTTTCTATTGTGCCCCACATTTATGGCCACCTTCATCTACAATTGAGCTTTCACCCCATCACATTTCTCCCGACAGTGGCAAGAAGCATCGGTGTGTTCTTCTCCTGACCTGGATTCCATGGGGCACACAGCTTCCTTTTCCATGCTCTTTCCCAGAGAAGTTGCCTGTTCCAGCAAGGCAGCCTTGTGCCTCGCCTGCTTGGCTTCCGACATGTGGGAATGGCCGGCTCGTGTGCCCTCAGGAGGTGATGTTTCAAAAGAGAGCAGCACTGATGGAGCCCAGCACCTTCCAATATATTTTCCCCAGGGACCTTGCAGCCTTAAGCCTTCTCTCCTCAGGGCCCAAGCTGAGGTTTTACTGGTCCTTTTCCTCTTGTCAGAGGTGTGAACCTCGATGGATTTGTTATCGCTGTGGCCGGGACGGCCGCCAATCCCCATGCGGCTCAGGGCACGTGGGGCTCAGGCAGCGGCCTGGCTCTGGTGGGGGCTGAGCTGGTGAGTCCTGGGTTGGGGGGGAGCTCCCTCCTTACTGTGAGGAGGCTCCCAGGGGAGGAAGAAGGGTCTGCCATGAGCCATGAGGCCCCTGGCTGGGGACGGTAGTGGGAGACCTGTTTTTCGCAGATGCTGTCTGTGAGGAGCTGTGGGAAGTTGTGGGATGTTCGGCTGAGAGAGTTCCCCCATCTCATCAAGTAGAGTACCCCTGGCACACAGCAGGATCTGAGTTTCAGGTTACCACGAACAGCCCCTCCCTCAGTAGTGCTCCCAGCCCGCCAGCAAAGGTTGGTTATGGTCATGGGTGCTGCCAAGGGCTCTTCCCTCAGGAATAGGGCTGGACACCTTAAAAAGGGGCATCAACACCCCAGGGGAAAGCCAGTGATGGCAGAATGAGTGGGATGAATGTGAGAGGGCCACCTGTATCCATCCTGTCCTGCACCAGGGTAGCAGGGACCTTCCTGGGACAGCTCCAGGAGGATATTCTGGACTATCCTTGCCTGAGATAGAGGAGGATCCAGGAGGCAAAGGAGGCTAGGAGGGATCAGTGTCCAGCTCTTTGTCCTAGGACACCCTGTGCTGTTCTCTGCAGTGCAGCAATTTTCAGGAAGGCTCCAGAGTAGCCTCCTGGGCATAGATGGATTTTTTCTTGCAGGAATCTCAGCTTTTTCGAGATTGTTTCTATTTTTTTATCCTCTTTCTGAACTCTTTTAAACATGGCATGGAGCTGGAAGGGGTGGGACGGTGGGGATAACACTCAGCTGGGGAACTCTTTAGTGATTCTGTGTCTTTAGCACCCTGCCTTTCTCCTCTGCCTTTCGTGGAGGTGTCGGCTGGGATGGGCCATCTTTCCTGTGGGATAACGGTGCCTTGGATCCCTGCTCTGCGTGATGGGGAAATACTGGGCATCCTTGCCCTGCAAAGATGCAGCCAGGGTGTCCCACTGAGCTCCTTCGAACCCCTGCTCTTGGCCGCCAAGGGGTTAATTAGTGCGCTATTAAGGAGGGAGGAACCAAGGGCGTTAATCAGGGATGGGAGGCCAGGGAGCCCTCTCGGCTGGTGGGCGTGGTCAGGTCTGTGGGCGTGGCCACATTCTCAGCGCTGCCCTGGGGGCGTGGCAGGGGCGGGGCCAGCGCTGAGGGGGAAAGGGTGGGAAGGGCTCGGGTGTGCTGAGGGGAAGGGTCGGGGAGGAGGGGACTGAGGGCTATTGGTGGGGAAAAGGGAAACAAAACAGCTCTTAAGGGCCTGCAGTCACTAATGATCATTAGTGATGGCCAGGGAAAGCTCAACACACTCCTCCTGTGTATCTGTATCCCTTCCATAGGTGAAGCCCTGGCTAAAATCCAGGAAAACAGGTGCTGTGGCTTCCAAGGCATCAGAACCAGATCTGTGTGGAGAGTGTCCCTCACGGGAGGCACAGGAATGGAACTGAGCAAGGCTGGGGCAGGAGGGTCAGAGCAAGCAGAGAAGGGGGACCCTCTGTCCATGCCAAGGCCCAGGGTGTTGGAGATGCCCTGCTCAGGAGAGGAGCTCGGTTTGGGCTTTGCACCAGTGCCTGCCTGGCCAGAAAGAGGCCACCCCTTGGGGATGGCTGACCCCACATCAAGGAAAAGGTCCATGAGGTTGGAACTTCTCTGGTGGAATAGATGTAGGTCACAGGAGTGTGAGCTGTAGGCTGTAAAAATGATTCTACAAAACCAGTAAAAACTGGGAATGCCTCTGTGAAATTTGTTGCATCAGTCTAAATTTCAGTTAGTTCTAAATTACTGATTATTCATCAATCTAGTTCTAAATTAGGACAGATTAAAGATGACTCAGAGATCTTAGGCCCACACAATTTCACAGTGACTCTTTTTTATTATTACTTTATTTGAAAGCAATAAAGAGATGTATTTGAAGCGGCAAAGTTTTTATTATTTATATTTTTTCCATGATTTAATTGTATTAAAAATATGCCAGATTAATGGAAATATTTGGAGACAGATCTACTCCTCTTCCCAACACCTTCTCACTGCTAATTCCTTCACATCTTTTTCAAAAAAATTAGAATAAAATCAAGACAATTCATTAGGAACACTTCTTTAATTTCCTTTTGGAAAGCCATAAAGCCTATTATTTTTAGGCAAAATATTATTTTTCTTAAACAGTTGTGATAAAAAGCACTGGTTTCTATGGTTATTTTAACTGTTGTGATGCTTTGGCACAGTCACAAGTCTTCTGGGCTTAGCCATCAGTATTGCCACACTAGTGAGGTACTTTGGGCAGCTGCCATAATACTGCACTTCTGAAGTCCTTGCTACACTTTTCCCTATGTTAATGTATAGGAAGGCTTTTCCAAGCTCTCAAAATAGCTAGAATATTTGCTAACCTGATAATAATTTGGAAGTTAATTTTACATTATGTAAAATGTTATAAAAATGTAAACCAATAAAATGCAATTGTGGCTGGCTATGTCATACTTTAAAAGCCAGCTAATCAGTATCAAATAGAAGAAGCAATTTTTAATGCATTCAATGTTATTGCAGAGGCTCTCGGGCAGAGCACATTAGTTTTCACATTAGAGATGGGCCGTTTGAGAAAATATCAACATTTAAACATAGCAAGTTCTTTCTTTCAAGGAAGGAAAAGTTCACAAATTTTACTTGACACAATGTTAGGATACTTTGAATATTGCATTTTCTGCCAGCATATTATAATAATGGGAAACTTCAGAATAGAATTCTTGGGTTTGTTATGAAATTTGGAAAGTTGTAATGAACTGTTGTGTAGAGACTTCTGCAGACTGGAATACTGAAATTAATGGACATAACTTAGGCACAACAACCTATTCAACTGTGGGAGTGGGAACCTGGTTTTTAATTTTAGCAGAGGGACAGAATACAGTAATGTGGTAAGTAAGAGGGGAAGCCAGTTGTAGTGATGACTCAGCCTGACTCCACAACAGCAGATGCCGTTGTGCTCATCATCTCCCTGGATATATATTGTACAGATGCTGGCCAGCTGCCTTCTCTGTCCAGGCTGGTCCTGTGCACCCCAGGCCTTGGAGGTTTAAAGGGACGCTCTCTTCACGTGTTTACGGAACTCTCCCTCACACTTCACTTGTATATGTAGCAAACTTGTATCTTTTGTCTAAAGCTTTACTTTTGTCTTCCTTTACTAAATTGGCCTATCTTAGGGCATATATTCTAGAAAGGCTTCAGCATGTTTTCCAGGTTTATCTTCTGTGAAATGTCCTTTATGTCCTGTGGTTCTGCTGTGAGCCCTCAGTCCCTTTGTTTGGCCACACAGCTCACCACTGTTTTTGAGTATGGAATAACATGTGCCTGATACATAATGAATAAAATAGCAGCTGACACTTAGGTCCTGTGGAGTGTGAAATGGATATTCTAAGGAGAGTGGTAGAACATCAGGAGTCTTGCAAAGTTGTGTCTCATAAGTGAACATTTGTATGGGTGGGAGAGGAATAATAACACCAGAACAGTATTTCAAAAGGGAAAAAAAAAAGGAGCTTGACAAGTATCTAGAACTGAGGAGATTGTAGTGGGGTTTCTACATGGGAAAATGAAATTGTAGATTCTGAAAGCTTAGATGAAATTGAAGAAACAAAAAAAAAACAACCCAAAAAACCCCAAAAACAACAACAAGAAACCCAAACCAACCAAACCAAACAAAAAAACAAAACCAAAAAACAACACCACCAAACACACACACATACAAAAAAAAAACCAAAACAAAAGAAACAAAACAAAAACCCCAAACAAAAAACACCAACAAACAAAAAACACCAACAAAAAACAAAACCAAGAAAGTAGGAGCCCAGTAGTTTCTCTAGAGCTACAGAAAGCCAAGACCATTACATGAAACTGCACCCTGTGGGCCTGGCCCTGTACCTCAAATATCCTGCAGAGCTGGCCTGGGGTGCTGTTTCATGTAGAACAGACAAGATATTAGAGGCTCTTATCCCAGGGTTGATATTCTGTTTTATTCTTAGGCTTCCATGTGGTCACAGCGGGAGATGAGGATAAAGACGAAGTTCCAGTGGAGGGCTCAGGTTTTTAAGGGTCAGGAAAGGGGAGGGGTCAGCCTTGGCTTCAGGCCAATCCCATCGCAGGGGTCAGTCCATTGGTCTTGCGGGGGTTACAGGGTTAAAGGGACATACCATTCTTAAAACAGTAGGGTAGTGGGTTACAACAATTACATACTATTCATATCTAGGCAGACAGGTCTTCCAGGTTTTCTTTAGGTTGTGAGCATTGCCTTGAAGAACACATTTCTTCAGCATTTCTGATGGCACGAACCCAAATATAAGAGTTTGGGAGGGGTTTTTTTTGGTTTTTTTGGGGTTTTTTTGTTTAGTTTTTTTGTACTTGGGAATCAGATTGAGTGACCAAAGTCCAGTTATACAACTAACAAACAAGATGTTAGTGATATTGTTTTACCTTTTGTTTTCAGTTATGCAACTTGATTATTGATTTTAAACCCTGCCATACAAGCCTTTCCTTTTATATAAGCTGTGTATTTTGCAAAAAAAAAAAAGATGAGATCAGCAATATGGATATCTTAGCTTTCTGTAGAGAGAGAAATTTCAAGAAAGATATGCTGTTGCTCAGAGGGTGATGTTTCATGACTGGAAAACCCTACAAAATGCTTTAGGCCAAACTGCATGTGGGCACCGTGATGTTAATGCTGCTGATATGATGCTAATGCTGCTATCATGATGTGCAAACAGCACATCTTCAAAAAGCTGCAAAGGCAGATCCCCAGAATATAATCCACCCCTTGCTCATCTGAGACCCACAGCATTTTTTTAGCAACTGAAACTCTATTGTTTATTGTGTTGCATTCACCTCTCTTTCAGGAAGTTTTTATATCCCTCTGTCACTTTGCTCTTCCTTTCTGCAATTGTTCTCTTCTGTGCACCTTTACATTATCCTCCTTTATCATGAATTAAAGGTGGGAAAAAAGCCCCATGGAATAAATTAGGTTGAAAAAGACTTTTAAGATCACTGAATCCAACTATTTTGTGGTATTGTTTTTCAGCTGAGGCAAAGTAGATGAATGATGAGTTAACATCTGCTGTGCTCTTCATTGGCAGAAAGCTCTGCAAATGATTTGTCTTCCCCTTTGAGGTTGTCCCATAATGACTCTCTGAGAGATGGGTCATTCAATACATTAAATATTTGGTTAGACAGGCAGAAATGTTACAGGAACAACACAGCAGCTGATAACATTGCTGCAAATGTTCTCCGAAGTGAAGCCCTAGTAAACTGAACTGCCAGCTTCAGATATTGAGCTCTCAGCTCTCTCAGCTTTTTGATTCTTTCACCAAAATAACAGCATTCTGTTTACTGTTGTTGGAATTCCAGAACAAATTGATTACCCTTGAAAAATGTTATGTTGGAGTATAAACACAGCACATATGAAAGGCGTTTTCTTTCATTATCCTCAAAAGTAATTAACATATACTTAGCAATGAAATAATACTTTTTTTTTCTGATCCACAACTTCAAAAACTGAGGTGGGAAATAGAGGTCCTTGACTTCATTGCAAATTTGTGAGGCCTGACAATACAAAATATATTTGCTTTCAAGGCAGAAATGTAAGGGCATGAAAGCATGAGTCACAGAATCTACTATCAAATTATGTTGCAGGACTGACTACTATTATTATTTCTGAAATATTTCTGTCTACCAATTCTTAAAAATTTCTAATCAAGTGAAAAATCTATTTTTCTGTGTGGGAACAACTTTACTTCTATCAACCTAAACACAGATATGTGATGATCAAATTAGCTTGATCATTCCTCTTTTCCTATCTCTGGGGCAATTGACCAGTGACAATTACAATAACAACAACTTCCTGAGTATTTGAAGAATTCAGTAGTACTTAATAATTAAGAACAATTGGGTCTTCTGCTTTTGCCATTCACTGGGCAAGTTCTACCATGGCTAACAGACATGGCTGTTTCTTATATTTAATAATAACTTTGATTTGTGCCCCTCAAGGTGTTTACAACTGAATGTTTCTCAGATTGGTTGGGAACCTTTCTTGTTAGCAAAATGCAGCTTTGCAGGCCTGTAATTCCTTTCTAAGGTAGTGATTTATCTTTTCCCATCTTCCCTTTCCTGGGACCCCCCACTTTTGTCCTGTAAAACCTCTCAGAGATAATTAGCAATGGCCCAGTCATTATTTGAGTTGTATCTTTATGTACTGTAGGAACAATGTCAAGAAGCCGTGCCTGTGTAACTAACTTACACAACACTTAACCTGATAGTTCTTTATTTTACTTGGTCACCCTTGTAAAGAATCCTGTGTAAGACAGCAAGAATGCATTTGCATCTCCAATGGAAAAACAGTCCATTGGAAATCCAGTAACTGATTTATACTCTGCCATCTGTGCATGCTATTTGATCCTAGGGTTTTGGATAGCTCTTGATAAGGTATTGATTCATGGTCATAACACTACTTATTCACTTAGCACCATGATAACTAATCTTGACACTGCAAGTCCTATCAAAGATGGTTTGGGTTTTGGGTTCTGTTTGTGTGTGTGTCTTTTTTTCAACCCTGCAGTATGTGCTGCAGAAAACATTGGATATACAAAAGCATAATAAGTCTTTCCATATTCTGCTTATGTAGGGAAGCTGGGGGAAAAAGAAAGAATATGGTTGCCGACGGGGCCGGGTGGCCCAGCTCAGCGCCACGGCTCGGCGGGGCTGGCCGGGTGGTGCTGCCACCGCCGCCGGGCTCGCTGGCCCCCCTCTCCCGTCAGCACCGCCCGCTGCCGCGTTCGCTCGCCCGGCTGGCAGGGCTGCCGCCGCCGGGCTCGCCGTCCGCCCCGCTGCCGCTTTCGCTCGCCCCGCTGCCGCTTTCACTCGCCCCGCGCCGCGCCTCACGAGCGCCACGCCCCGCGCCGAGCCGCGCCCGCCCCGCGGCGCTTTCGCGGCTCGCGGCGGCGCTTTCGCGAGCGGCGCTTTCGCGGCTCGCGGCGGCGCGTTCGCGCTCGCGGCGGCGCTTTCGCGGCTCGCGGCGGCGCTTTCGCGGCTCGCGGCGGCGCTTTCGCGAGCGGCGCTTTCGCTCGCCGGGCGGCGCTTTCGCGAACGCCGCTTTCGCTCGCCCCGCCGGCAGGGCTGCCGCCGCCGCACCAGGCTTGCCGGCCGCCCCACACACTTTCTACAGGATAGTCAGCACTTACCTAAAAAATACGGAGAATATCTGTCTGCAAGTAATATTGCTTTGCTTTCAATTGTGAGAAACTCTCACATAAAAAGAAAGTAGAACCTTGATACTTCCCCAGTCACTTATATTTTTGAATTATTATGTTTGTATAAGGACAGTTAAATGAATATATATTTTCTTCATTTTTGTACCTTCTTGCTTATATGATTCTTATGGCTTCTTAATTTTTTATTCATTTGGAATAAAATGTTTAAAAGATTTCATTTCAGGCTTGCTTTCTACTTTCTTTTCATTGTTCTCTAATTGCTGCTATAGTACCACCAGCACAGAAAACAAACAGTATGTTTTGGGTTCTTTCAGAGGATCTCTGTACCAGCCTACTGATTTTTCTTTGGTGCTGAATCTGTAAGGATGTGTTTCATCTTCACTTGTAAATATTTCAAGACTTCCAGCATAGCTATTAGAATGTTTTGTTCACATGAATTGCTAATGTTTATGCTGTTGTCTTTCAAGGCTCTTCGAAGCAACCCAAAGTGGCCTTGGGGTGTATTACAATGAAATAATGGTAAGACTGAGAAAGAATTGTATGCAGGGGGAATAATAAAGCAACATCATAACTTTGACCAAATCCCTTCAGGGCAGCATGCCTTAATTCATAAGTATTGAGCAAGCACAGATGCAGCAGAGGAGATTGTCAGAGACAAGAAAATTTGGAAATTTAAGTTCACAAAGCTTTGCATATATGGATGACAGGCTATAAAAGCAAAGCCAGTTTAACGTCTCATTGCAACAGCATCTTTCTACCTTGCTGAGAAGCAGAACAGGCTGTAATAAAGGAAGAAAGGTCGAAGAGAGAGGCGCCCTGTACTAACTCTAATGTGAACAACGAGAATCTTTGTGAGAATTCAAGCCTCTGACTCTCTCTGCTCCTCACACATTAGATGATCTGGAAGGAACAGAATAAATAACCAATGAGGAAAGGTTAGTAACAGGTTTCAAAACCCCATCAAGTCAAAAATCAAAAGTTGAGCAAAGTAGACATAAAAAATGGAGATAAAGCCAAGCATATTTAGAAACTGGAGCAGTAGTAGTGCATTACTGAAGATGATTCAGGCAAGAAAATACTAACTGCATTGCTACCTGAAATATGTGTGTTCACTCTAGGGTTATTTTATCATTCAAAGGACTATGTACATACAGAAACAAACCGTGTCTGTAGACATTTGCAGTCAAAGAAGAGGATGAGTCCTTGATATTAATGCATTAATGTATGCTAGGTAGCATAATGTTCCATGATCACGTAATGAAAGAGTATTTAGAAGAGTCACATGGAAAAGGGCACAATACAACGAGCTGATAGAACATTAAATGAGGAGAAAATTCTCTGCTGGCAGAAGTTGGCACTATGCCTGGTACATCAAAGAAGCTGAATCAATCAGTAGAGAACCTGATCCTGAGTAACCCAATTTTAATTCTGCTAAACAGAATGGGGTTTAACAGCCTTCTACATATTTTATTCATAAATGAAAAATATAACAAACATGAAATAAACAGAAAAAAAAGTCAGTACAGTCAAAATATTACAGAAATATCCAGAACAAATTTTAAAGGTATCACATTATCAATTTTAATGCAATCCATATGCACAAAGATCTACCAATTATAACATCACAGTGCCCTAGTATTAGATGACATCTGCTGTTCTGAATTTCATGGTAGAGGGCACTGACACTTTTGACACTTACTGAAACACCATATTTAGTTTCAAAAAACCGAATAAGTTGTTCTTTCTGGAAACCCATATTTTTTTTACATGTTTGACATAATGAAAAAAAAAAGAGAACATATTCTGTTGCTAAATTCTGAATTGTGATGAATCATGCCTTTTCCTGCCTTGAAATAAAACAAATCTGTTTTCTCAGGCCTCTGAGTAGCTCTTAGGCAAATATGGTTATACTGTCCTTTAATATTATAAGTAAAGTGAGTATGGTTGAGCTGGTATCTGCTCTTTTTTGAGCCTTAATTTGTGCAGAGGACTTTAACACTGAATTGCAACAGAAGGAAAGGCTGATAATACAGATCACCTTCTGCAGGAGGAACTCAAACAATCCCCAAGAGAGAACACAAGAATCAAAGCAGGACCTCAAAAGGAGTAGAGTGCAACAGTCATCCTTTCTATTTCATTTTTCACTTGGAAGATAGTTTTCAATATTCTAATTTTCATCCACTTATATCCAATTGTCTGTTTCCTGCTTTGCAAGGTATACAAAATTCCCTGGTGATACAATCTTTTGTTTCATTCAGAATGCAATCTATCTCTCTTTTATAATTTTCAGTCAATTTTTTTTCCAGCTGATTGGAATGTTTGATCAGTCTTCATTTATTTTTTCACAGATAAACAAAAAAATGTAGTTCTGCAAGGCACAATTACTATTGTATTATTCTCTACTTGTTCAAATTAATTCACAGGAAAGTATGCAAACAATTACTCCAAGTTGTACCCGCACTATAACTTTGTCACCAAATTTTATAGTTATTTTAAAATTAATGAAGAAAGAACACCAACTGAAATATTTTTCCATAACCCTTTTTACCAGGAGCCCCAAATTGTCAATTATTTGTTTATGAGAAGAATAAATGAGATATTATGTAAGCAGAATAAATTAAAAAAAAACTGGACTAGCTGTTTGAAGAGATTTTTTTAATCCCTTTTTAAGTCCTTGGAATTCATCAGCTGAATGTTCAGCATTTGGCAAAGCAGCCAACAACATGTTCTACATCAGCATGGTAGATATTGAGAAAACCACAAAATTTTTCATTCTGTTGCCACATAAAAAGACCAAGCCTACATATGAACAACTGCATGTGGCTCTGGTGCTCCATTTCTGGAAGAGTCTGCTGGCATTGGAGAAGGAGATCAAAGGCAAGAGGCAGCTGCTGTACAAGGCTAATATGGTTGGTGCTCCTATGTTTGGAGAGAAGATGGTGACCAATATTTATAAAATCATGATGACTAGAATCATTTTATGCACAGCTGGTGCTTGCATACAAGATCCAGTGTGTCCTTGATAAAAGCAGCAGGGGATCAGATGAACAGAGATAAAAGAAAATATTTCTTCACCACAGCAGGTGGTAGAATTTGTAGACACAAAGACACATGCACCCAGCAGGTTAACATATGAATTAGATTATTGGACAACAGACATACAAAAAGGATTAGTGGGACAGTCCCTCAAATAACCCTAACACAATAATTGTCAATGCTGGCAAGAGAATCTCTGCGTTTCTTCTGGACACAGAATACTGTGCTAGATGGATGAGAGGTCTGCCTAAGTGGGGCATTCTCAATATGCCCATGTTAAACAAAAAAAATTATCAGCACTTTTGTTTCTAATACAGTTTCTTAAAATAAAACAGAAGTCTCAGCCCTTTTAGAATATTACATTTTTGGCCTTAGAAGAGATCAAGAAATAGATCAGAAATCAAAATTTTTTGTGCTAGTTGTAGCTATGCCATTGAATTAATGAAAAAACTTTAGATTTCCTTCAATGTACTACAGACTGAACAATAAATGGGAAGACACAGTCTCAGTCTGATTT
This sequence comes from Catharus ustulatus, assembly GCF_009819885.2. Lineage (NCBI taxonomy): Eukaryota > Metazoa > Chordata > Aves > Passeriformes > Turdidae > Catharus > Catharus ustulatus. The sequence goes on along the minus strand of NC_046247.1, from coordinate 7,331,151 downwards.
TCTATGCCACTTGAGTTTCTTCACGCCCAGAGCAATCCAAGAACTGACTGTAATCTGGAGAGATATCTCTATCTGGAGGAAACACCATTGACAGGAATTTGTCTTAAATTCTAACCAAAAATAGGCACTTTGCTACCACCTTGAATTCAGGATTCATAGCAATGAACCATCTACTAAAAATAGGCCTTGAAATAATAATTCCATGTTGGAATTACAGATACATTTTAAAAATATATCTGAAAGCAGAATATTAATTTTCCCTCAGACTCATGGTTATAGTACCCATCTGGAAAGCCAGAGAAACTTATCCACATTCTTTTGCAGACCTAGGGAAGAGTTTTAGAAGATATTTTATATATGCATACTTGCTTTCTAGGAATTTTTTTAAGGGGTTAACACAGTTTGTAGGTGGCAAGCTGTTTGTAGCAGGGGTGATGGAAGGGTGGCCTCTGTGAGAAACTAAACCATAATATATTATTGAATCCTTCCTAAAGATATGTTAGGAACCACTCCTGATGACAGCAAGAACATGATTTCCTTTAGCACAGGATGTAGTGGTTGGTTGCTTTAAATGTCAGCTAGGATTTGAACAAAGAGTACAGTAATTTCACGAATACAAGCCGCACCAATTTGACTAAGATTTTGCTCCTAAACCGGAAATGCGGCTAATACTCCGGAGCGGCTAATACGTGAATAATTTTCTGACATTTACAACCTCAGAAGTGCCAGCCAGAGTGCCGAGCCAAGCTGCTGCAAAGTCGGCATTTTGCGATTGTTACAAATTGCTACTCTGTTGCACCGCGGGTGGAGCCTGGCTGCCTGCAGGCAGCACGGGGGGCGGGGAGAGAGGCAGGAGAGCTCCCTCCTTCCCTCCTCTACCACAGCCCGGGGGAGAGACGGGGGGGCCCAACGCCGCCATTGCCACGGCTCTGGGAGGTGGCGGGGGACCCGGGCCGCCCCTGCTGCGGCTCTGGAAGGCGGCGGGGGACCCGGGCCGCCCCTGCCGCGGCTCAGGGAGGCGGCAGGGGACCCGGGCCACCACTGTCGTGGCTCTGGGAGGCAGCGGGGGGCTCCGTCCCTGCCTGCCACCACAGGGCAGCGCCGGGCCGTGGTGACCGAGCCCAGTGGCAGCGGCGGCTGGCCCCCAGTGGCCCCGCCGAGCGGCAGTGCCGGGCCGGGCTACCTGGCCCCGTCGGCAGCCCCTAGCGGGCCAAGCCTGCACAGCCCAAGCCGAGCCAGTAAACCCCGCCCTGCCGCCGTTCTGTTATTATTTGGCAACTTTGTTGCACGCAGGTCCTCGCTGCGAATGACAGAGTGGCTTATATTCAGGTGCGGCTTATTTATGGACAAAAAACGAAATATTTGCCAACACCCAGGGATGCGGCTTATACTCAGTGTGGCTTGTATTCGTGAATTTACTGTAAACAGCAGAAGGATTCTGGATGAACATATTCATAAACGCAAAAATAAACCAAACACCTTTCTATCTCCAAGGTGATTTAGTTTGGAACCAACAAAATTCCATGAGCAAGGAATTCAACAGATGTACTAAATTTTGTTTCAGAGTAGACTGGTAAATTGTCTCAAATAAATTATAGTCCATTGTTGCAAATAATTTCTATTACTTGTATACATATATACATACATATGCATGCTCAGGTTCTCATAGATTAGAAAATAAAATAGAAAGTTCTTTATGATCTTCTAATTAACAAGTGAGTTTGGTCACATTTTCCCTTGGACAAAGGAAATCATGCATAGCACAAAAATCAATTTCTAAACAAACTGAAGGATTACAGGGAATATGAAATGTCATAACGATTTAAAATTTAGACATGTATTTTTCAGTACCAACTGATATTATAGGTGAGGAGAATAGTCCTATACATCTCTGCAGCAACAAGTCAGACAATCTGGTTAATAATCTTTGTTCTTTCCTATTGTGATGGATTTTTACAAAAGCTACTATGACTCTTTTAATCTTGGTTATAAGATAAATGAAAAAAAAAATTACATAGCTTCAATTAGAAAGCAAACAATAAAAAAAAAGTGGTTGCAATATGTTTGTGCAAAGGCTAGTTTGTCTTCATTTAGAGAAAGTCCCTTTATTCACAAAAATATGCTGACTCTACACCAAACCTTGCAATTCCACACAAACCATTTGTCAGTGTAAGATCATTTATAAATCAATTAACCTAAATTTCATGATGACTCAGCTGGTTTTGATGAATCAGGTGAAAAAGTACTGCATTATATTTTTTGTAAATGAGGATGATATATCTCCATAAAATGTAGAGATGATTTTACCTTACCGTAAAACATCTAAAGATCATAAAGCATTGACTACTCTATCAGAGCAGTGATAAATTGCACCTGGATTTTTAAGGGGATTCTACCTTCTATTGAATTAAGTGCTATCAGGGCTTATTCAGAATTCATTTTAGGATATTCACTTAGTGATTCTAAAATGCATATGTTCAAAATGCTGTGGCTGGGAATTAAACTTCTGAAAATTACAATTAATTGTACTATTAAGAAACTTTACTAGAAAAGTATCGAGTGAGTGTTTTTGTACAAACTTTGACTCCATAGACTGAGAAATTTTTATTATCACAAATATTTTGTTTTATGGTATCAGAAAAGATACTATAATGGATTTCTGATAATTCAGCAAGTTATACCTCTATTTGCTGAGGCAAATATTACTAATATTCTGGAGCTACTAGTGAGAAATATAAGACAGCCAAATATTTGGAAAACTGGTGGTTATGAATCTGTTCTTTATTTATGGTCTTGTCAGAGTATGTACATTTGGTTGCTTCAATTGAAGAGAACTTCAACTGAGATTCAAGCTCAACTCTAAGTATTTGAATGGAAATATTAATTTGAAATTTCATTAAATAAATCAATAAGAAAGATTAAGGTTCTTTGTCACATTGAATCTGCTTCAGTAAATGGAAACTGTTTTATATTGCCCAAAAGTGTCAGAGAAAGTAATGAAAAATTAAAATGAGCTGATCATAGAGCTGCAAATTCCACTGTTTAAGCAATATATCAGGTACAAAATAATGCAGCCATTTACCTAACATATTCTTATATCCAGGTCAGAGCACCTGAGCTACTGCTGCAACTCTGCTTAAGTTTACATTTCGATAAATTATGCCACCAAGTGGCTCAAGACCATGAAGTATTTCTGCAACACATTCAAACTTGCTACTATTTGTGATTCACAGGTTTCAGATTATGTGTTTGTATGTGCCAAAGCCTTTCAGCATTCCTGTGTGCAGATATCAACCTTCCTCCCTCCCCCTGCTCCCAGATCAGGACAGAGCTTTGTGCAGGTCCAGTGATGGACAAGCATGGCAAAAAACACATTCTAGAAACTGCACTTTGCACTTGCAACTTCAACACACAAAGAAAAAGAGGTTAATATGTCCTCAGAGCCTACAGGAGGAGTCTGCCTTCATCACTTTATCTGCACTGATTAACCTTGCAAAGACCTTGCAGTATTTCTCATGACCATCATTTCAACATCCTTTGAGTGCGTTGCTCTCTCTTTTTGGAGAACATATCATCATCCATGCACACAATATTTTAAAATTTATGTTTGCAATGAATGACTTATGGTGCCAACTTACAAGATTTTCCCTACCAGATGAGCAAGTTAGCTCATTGCAAAACCAAAGAAACAGATATAAAACATGGGCAAAGGGAAGGTCCAAGATCAAAACTGAATCTTAGTGTGACTTAAGTCACAATGTTCATCACTCATGGAAAGAATAGCTCTGGAGGAGTACTCAGCACATTTGGTCATCCCTTTATTGAGACAGATCTCACTATCCACTGTCCAACTCAATGACCAGAGTTCCCTACAATTGTATTACTCCACCTTTTATTAATCTTTATATATTCCAAAAATGTCTAATCACATTACGCATTCTAGTTCCTGAACAACACAAGTTGCCCTTCAAAGGAGTTACAGCTTTGGTTTTGAATAGAAGAATAGATAAGATTGCATTAAGATCTTGAAAATATTTAATAACAAAAATTTGAATTCAGAAACTACTAACCTTTCAGGCTTGTTTTGAAAGAAGGCATGAATCAAGCACAGCCAGATTGCCTTGTGAGCAAAAGAAAACCAGGTGTGAGAAAGTTACAGAAAAACTGTGTCTGATCCTATTTAAAACTGAAGTGAGTTGGTGATAGCTCAAATGATTCAATACTAAAATTCCCCTAACAATATGAGTGAAGGATGAAACAAAAACCCTCTGTCAATGGAGCAAAGGGTATTGTGAAGACTGTAGAACCATACCAGTGCTGTGAGGATCCAGGAAAGAGCAGCTGAACTAATCATCTCTGGAGCCCACACACAGAGACCATGCCCAGGCAATGCCAATAACCTTGCACAATTTGCAGTTATAAAGTTATGCAGTCCAGTACAATAAATAACAACGCACCAAAATCAAACATGACCAGGCAGAGTCCTACTACCATTATTTGGCAAGTTCAACAGTGCTGTCACTGGAACCTGAATAAAAAGGCCCAAATTCTGTAAGGGAAATAAAAAGTTCAACAGCCTTCACTGCAACACTGGCATAGATCCTGTGGCAGACAAACTGCTCATCACAGATGACTTCAATGTGCTGCTTTGGCAGCTGGCATCTGGTATACAGCAATTAATCACAACAAAGCTGGCGAGATAAACAACAGTGAACTTATGTTGTTCAATAATTTGCTGGATTATAAGAAAGGGCTTGTACTCATCACCAGTCTGACAAGTCATGTTGGGAACATCAATATTTATAAGCAGGTGGATTTCACTGTGAGTGACTTTGTGTCTCAGATCAAGATATGGCACCATATAGTAAAATCTACAGTATAATTACCTCAGATTCTAGTCCTGACATGGCTGTCAACATGCATTGTTGCTGTCACAAAAATCTTACCAAATTTGATTTGCATAACTATGGAGAAGGCTCACCAATGGGAAAACATTTTTACATGGGAAATTCATGTTGGATTTTTGTTTTCTTTTGTTTCTGATTTGTTGATTTTTTTTTTACTAGCACACATCTCCACAGAGCAGAACATGTTGTTTATAAAGATGCATGACATACTTTCCCAGAGAGATCTAACTGACTGGAAAAAAGGAAGTGTAATGGATTTAAAGTGATGAATTCTGAAGTTGCACAGTGTTGACTTCAAGAGCAGCTATTTTCAAGACAGCATGCAAAATTGATATAAAATATAACAATGTCAGTGTAATAATCACATGCCTCCTGTATAAAAAGAAGCAATGTCATCAATAATGCTATCACTAATGACATGTCATAAACCTAGGAGCTGAAGAAGAATGTGATGGAAATCATAGTTAATTCATATGAAAAAAAAATGCAATGTATTTTTTTTACCCAAGGTAATCTGTGTTCTGGGGAGTACAGTAAATTCACGAATACAAGCCGCACTGAGTATAAGCCGCATCTCTGGGTGTTGGCAAATATTTCGGTTTTTGTCCATAAATAAGCCGCACCTGAATATAAGCCGCTCTGTCGTTCGCAGCGAGGACCTGCATGCAACAAAGTTGCCAAATACTAACAGAACCGCAGCATGGCGGGGGGTTTACTGGCTCAACTAAGGCTGTGCAGGCTCGGCCTGCTAGGGGTTGCTGAGGGGGCCAGGTGGCCCAGCCCGGCGCTGCCGCTCAGGGCTGGCCGCCGCCTCTGGGTTCGCTCGCCCCGGCCCCGCTCACGCCGCAGCACCGGCTGGGCACGGAGAGAGCGCCCTGTTCATGCCGCGGCGCCGGCCGGGCACGGAGAGAGCCCCCCGCTCACGCCGCGGCGCTGGCCGGGCACGGAGCACCCCCTGCTCCCGCCACAGTGGCGGAGGGCGGGGGCAGAGCACTCCCCCTCCTCCTCGGGCCGCGGCAATGGCGGCGCGCCCACCCCCCCCCCGTCTCCCCGAGCCGCGGCAATGGCGGCGCAGGGCCCCCGTCGGCTCCCTGAGCCACGGCAATGGCGGCGCGCCCCCCCCCATCCTCCCCGGGCCGCGGCAATGACGGCGCGGACCCCCCCTCTCCTGCCGGGCTACGGCAATGGCGGCGCAGGGCCCCTGTCGGCTCCCCGAGCCGCGGCAATGGCGGCGCGCCCCCCCCCCCGTCCTCCCAGAGCCGCGGCAATGGTGGCGCTGCCCCCCCCCCCCCCGTCCTCCCCGAGCCGCAGCAATGGCGGCGCGGGTTCCCCCCGTCTCTCCCCTGGGCTGAGGCAGAGGAGGGAAGAGAGCTCTCCCGCCTCTCTCCCCGCCCCCCGTGCTGCCTGCAGGGAGCCAGGGCAACACAGTAACACTGTAACAATCGCGGAATGCCGGCTTTTACTGGCAGGTGCTTGGCTCGGCGCCCTGGCTGGCACGTCTGGGGTTGTAAATGTCAGAAAATTATTCACATATTAGCAGCCCCCGACTATTAGCCGCACTTCCGGGTTTCCACCAAAATTTTTGTCAAATTGCTGCGGCTTGTATTCGTGAAATTACTGTAATCTCTCTCTCACCTGTCAAGCTCACTGGCTTATAAACAATTTTATTCCTATGGGTCAATAATATTTTAAATATAAATGTATGTTGTGTGATCTTGTTGCTTTATGTACTGCTACATGATTTGCTGTGTCTGAAATCTTCAGCGACTGGGTCAGCTCATTCTCAGAAATCCAACCAGTTTGTTCATCAAAGCTTATTTTGTCGTTATAAAAATGTCATCTACAGAAATTCTGGTTTACTATGTGAAAGAAGAATGCTTCAAAATAAAATATTTTCATGGCAGGTTTTGTTTAAATCGATTTGGTTGTTTTTTTGGTTTCAACACAGTTGGGTCACTTTACTAAATGCATGTTATTATTATCACAGGTTTACCCATAAAGAAAATGTAAAAAAATCTGTTTCTATTAACTACAGAAATAATGTGCATGCTGATTAGCATTAAATTAAATTAGCATTAGCATTAAATTTTTTTTACTATGCAGTTATTCAATATATTTGAAAAAGCCGAAGAATTAAAAAGATCTTCAGGTAAAATCGGTTATTACCTGAAACCAATATTAGGATTGTCATCTCGTGTTTTACTATAGTATTTGCATAATTTTGGAGAAAATGCAATATAGTATCAGGTGATAAACTGCAATCTTTCAAGCCTTTTATTATGCTGTAGCCTTTCATACTATCCCCAGAACATATTTTTTAAAAGAAAAGCATTAGTAAGGATTTAAGGATGAAATGACAGTATGTTAAGTATCAGATTTAAACACAGACAAGTAGTCTCAGTTTCCTGTTTAAAAGTGAATGCCATTGCCACCTGGTTAGAAAAACTAAACTTAAAAGCTGTTAGACCAGCCTTCATTCAGATTCATAATCTTTATGGAAGAAACCCCTGGTATAGTCACCAATAAGATCTTTTGCAAGCCCATAGTTAACACTAAAGCACCATTTTCTTGGTATTCATTACTGTGACGCACCATCTCTTTTCATCAGGATAAAAGATCCCAAAAGTTAATACAGAGCCATCGTGTAGGTAAAAGGTTGGGTCAAATATGGTCTGTTTTTACTGCAATAGTTTTGAAAAGACAGTATCATGCAGAAGTAATTGGTACTGTTTAAAAATTAAGGCTTTTAAAAAAGTTAATTTTCTCTGTGTGTAAGGTAAGACAAGAACCTCAACTAGTGCATTGTCTACAGAAAAGAGGAAAAAATCTGAACAGAAGTTTGAAATTACTTCAAGATAGGATTTTTCACTTGAAACACTAAGAAAGTGAAGAAGAAGCAGTGAACCCCAGTGTGTTGACAGGTGACATTAATTGCAATTTTTTTTTCGGTTTCTGAAATTTGTAAATCAAAGTGTAGTCCAGCCATATTCTTGCTTTAATTAACTGATAGAATATGAAACAACTCCTCAGCTTCCAAAAAGTGGATCATACCTACAGATATTTTCCAGTCAGCTCACTGCAGGACATTCAAAATCTACTTCAAGTGGTCAGGAATGACAGATTAGCTTTTACAAGAATTCAGTATAGTCTTTAATTATCCTTTTAGTCTGGGGAAGAAACTGAGTGTTTAATAGTACTTTAGAGAAACTGCTTCCAGTAGACTCCTTATTGCTAAAGTGTCTTGAGTGATATACTCACAGTAAAACAGTAATCAAATCACATAACTGGTGGGACAATAAATTACTGTCAGAAGAGTTGGTAACACTGTATGTCACAGTCCTCCTGTATGACTTCTCAGTGCATGTTATCTGCAAATGCAAGGAAGTTGAGACAAATGATTTTCAAATTATCAATCAAAGGGAGGACTGGAAAACAGTTTAATAAAAACCTGTATAAATCTCCTAGGTTTATCATCCTGATAGTCTTACTGTTGAATAAAAAATGAATATGATTTATTTTGCCAATCTCACAAAAAAAAATCTGTTTGAAAACCATTGAGATTTATTGAGTTTGCAAAAAAATGTTCTCTAAATGTAAAGAGGAATTCAGTAACAATGTCCTAATTGATTCCAGGCTAACAAAGTAACAGAAGATGCAAGAATGAACAAACTTTCATAAAATTTATGACAGAATCTGAATTCTATCCTACTTGTCTATATTAGACTAGTAGTTCAAATGAATAGAGTTGGGTGAGTCGATCAGCTAATCATAAAATATGCCATACATTTCTGATTTCTTTCAGGTGAGTAGACAGAGTCACAAGTCAGACTTGTTTAGTTCTCTTTCAAGCAGTACAAACTGTACACTCAATATTCATTAAAAAGAACTCTTATGGGCCCTCATGTTAAAGTTGTGTATTGGATACAGGAGTATTCTGTACAACATTTTTTGCTCTGAGCATTCATTTAGCCATTCAAGTCTTGAGAAAATGTGATGAAAGACTGTTGTATTAAATCTTGCTCTCCAGCACAGCCAGCATTAGCTGGTTAAAAGTGGAGTGTTCACACATTTTCAGGAGGAACCAGTATGTCAGCCTCTATAAATCTGTGATTCCTTCTGCAGCTGCAGATCTTTGGTGCTCAGAAGTCCACCACAACTCTGGTTGAGATGCACATGCACAGCTTTAAACAGATAAGTCCCACTGAGAGCTAGATGTTATCCAGTCTTTACCTGAATCCCTGAGATTATTTTCATTGCCTTTTGTCCTCTAAACAGGCACAAAAATAGATGCTGTCATTTTGTCTCATTCAATTATCTCAGAAGTAAACGGACTCATTCAGAAAATAGAGCACATGCTATCTCAGTCAATGAGTATTTAAAGTCTTGGAGTACACCTTGCCAGGGAATTTATTAGCTGGCAGGTCAGAACCAGTGTGCAGCCCTTATGTCCAACCTGGCTCATTGAATCACAAAGGATGTAAAATTCCTAATGTTAGAAAAAGGGTATGCAAAAGGTAACACAGGAGATATAGCAGAGGGAAAAAAGGCTCTTAAATTCAAGATTTTTATCTAGAAGCAGTTTAATGAGAACCACCCACAAGCTGGGCAAATGTTCTAGCCTCTAGATTTATAAACAGTCAAGCAGTGCCCATCATCTCCTTCTTCTCCTAAGCAGGAGTTTTACAGTGTGTAATTATCACATCTGACGAAGGTTATTACTGACATGAACATTTAGGCATAGTCTGGACATAGATTCAGGCCTAAGATAGTAAAAGTGTAGTCCAAATATCGTAGAAATGCCAACCTGACTCGGTTGAGAAACTGTGTGCAAACCTTTGCCAGTTCATGTCATTTCCTTCCTTGAACAACTTCAGATTTCCATGCATAAATTAAGAAAAAACTGGACTGTTGAATTTTAGGATCTTTTCCGGGAGCTAGGCATCAAAAATGTCAACAAAAACTTAACTTTATGTATAGTTAACAAGCCTATCTGGAGTACACAGTTAATAATCAGTTCACATTGGGCTTATTTAAAGACTCCAAGTTTTTCCATTGGCAGAAGGAAAAAAAACCCCAAAAAACCAAGACATAGACTGTAGAATTACTTTTCAGATTTTTTCAGTTGTGTCTACCACATATCAAAAAGTCAGGGACTTTTACACGAAGAATTGGACGTGAATTTTTTTTTATATGTTACTAATCTCTATAACTTTGTTGTTTGAAGTGCTACAGAAGAACACAGGATCTGATTATTGGATTTGACTCAGGTTTTATACTCCTCACCACCATATCCAGATTTTGATGTGAGTTTACCTCACAGTCTGTCAAATGCAGGTGACTAAAGACATACAACAAGGTTAATTGTTCAAAGGAAAAGAATAACAAAGGAAACCAAGAGCAAAAAGGGCAGGAGAAATGTAGCTTCTTTAAAACAATGTGTTTATCTTTCCTGTAGGAACAAACTTCTTTGGAAATGTGTCTCTCTTTTTAACATTTCTGGGTCAAAAGCATGAAGAACATGGCAAAATGCCAGAAATGTCCAGAGCACTGAAAATAACATGTCAATGATATCAAAGAAGGTTGAATAATAATGCAAGAAAAGTGAAAGGTCATACACTTTGTCATAAAGATAAGTGAAGAATTTTAATACTTTATATAATAAAGACAAGCAGGGGTATCCAATCAAAATCAAATTAGAATGAAAAAGAGCACAGTCCACTCATGTTGCTAAAATTTAGCAGAAAACTTGAAAGAATGTTGTGAGATTTTATCTGTCAGAGAAAATTTGGGCATATTCATGTATAGTGAAAACCCCTCATGCAGAATTTTAGAATTAGAAAACTCACTAAAAAAAATACTAGAAAATATATTTCTCCTTAAAATTCCCATGAAGTTAGAGACAAAGCTCAAGTTTGTGAATTTGTTATAAAGGAGTGAATAGAACTGATTTAAGTGTACTGAACTTAGTTATACTTCAGGGAAAACAGATTTCTCAACCGTACTTGAGAGAAAATTAAGAATATGAAAACCTCATACTAATTTTCACTAAATTAAAAAGTGGCAAGTTAGGCAAAAAATGTATATATTTAGTTTGCCTTATCTTTTAAAATAAGTTTAAAAAGTCTCAGTAGCTAAATACCTTTTTTTTATTTATCCCAGCAGAATATATCAATTTGGAAGCTCTTTTAGCATATAACTAATTTAGTGCAGTAGCTAATTTCACTGGGAAAGGGACAATTAAAATATCACCACATCCTTCTATTTTTTGTATCACCAAAATTCAAAACTATGCAAAATATAGGTCAAATTAAAAAAAAGAAAAAATAACAAAATTCCTTTTTTTTTCCTGGTATTATCTGGTTAAACTATCTTGAGGGTTGGATGCTATTTCAATTTAAAGCATTGTCAGAAGTGTATATATATGCACCTGTCCATCTAATAGAAACTTAGGAAGTCTGCTAGCACAAAAGTAAGTTTTAAACCTGTCGGAGTTAGAGAATCAGGCATGCTTTCACGCTGTATTCACCAGAAGAGCATTAAGGGGGCTGCTTTTCTGGTAGCTCACCATGTAAAACCATGATCTGAAAAATCACACCATTTTATAAGCTAATTTCATAAACATCTAAAAATCTTCCCTAAAATTATGAAATTAAAAATTCCAAGTCAAAATAATATTTTAAGTACGAAAGTTAAAAAACCTCTTGAACATTCAAAGACAGATTTATTGGCTTCAACAGGAAAACAGAAAAAAAACTGTTTGCCTGCTAACAACATAAAATATTAATTTGTGTAACAAGAGCCATAAATTACAAAATTAATTCACTTGTCACTACAAAAGATAATGAAGAATTTAATGGAAAATGCCTTTTCAGTTCTAATAATCTTTAATTTTAGAATATTAAAGATATCAGAGAAAGCACTGTCATTCCAGTAATATTGTACTATTAGCTGTAACATACAGAAAAACTAAAATTAATTGACTAAGAATATGGTACAGAGAAAGAAACAGCTGAAAAATGCTTCCAGCCCCTTTTGCCAAAATGCATTTTCAGCTTTTCAGCAAATAAAGAACAACAGCTAATTACAACGATGACAGCTAAATGTAACACTTCTCAAGTTGTAGTGTTTCGAGCATCTGCCTAAAAGCAAGTAGGAAACAGTATTTCTTTTCCTACTAATTTCTTCTGTCTCCATAGATGAAAGGGCCCAAGGCCCCTGCAGTTTCTGTTCACAGCCAATTCTTTAGCCCAATCCTTTGAGTGTTTGCTGAAGTCTGTAATTTTGGAGTGTAGAGGATGGGCTGAGGTTTAAATGATGGTGTCTATACACATGTGCATGCTGCCAACATGACGCAGGAGTTTTTCTCCTTTTGACTTCCCTGATGCATGCAGAGTAATGGGACACCTTGAGGGGACTGCAAAACTTTTGCAAGAAAAACCCCTTTCTCTTCAGCCACTTCTTCAGGCGGGAAGCAACTCTGAGGCTGTTGTCAGAACTATTCTGTAAGCTGTGATCTCAGCCTGAGCTCCCTGCACCAAAACTGGGGGTTCCCTGGGTGCTGAGGCAGCTCTGCAGGAC
>NC_046247.1:7256156-7318566 GCF_009819885.2 Catharus ustulatus | reverse complement strand
TTGCTCTGAGCATTCATTTAGCCATTCAAGTCTTGAGAAAATGTGATGAAAGACTGTTGTATTAAATCTTGCTCTCCAGCACAGGCCAGCATTAGCTGGTTAAAAGTGGAGTGTTCACACATTTTCAGGAGGAACCAGTATGTCAGCCTCTATAAATCTGTGATTCCTTCTGCAGCTGCAGATCTTTGGTGCTCAGAAGTCCACCACAACTCTGGTTGAGATGCACATGCACAGCTTTAAACAGATAAGTCCCACTGAGAGCTAGATGTTATCCAGTCTTTACCTGAATCCCTGAGATTATTTTCATTGCCTTTTGTCCTCTAAACAGGCACAAAAATAGATGCTGTCATTTTGTCTCATTCAATTATCTCAGAAGTAAACGGACTCATTCAGAAAATAGAGCACATGCTATCTCAGTCAATGAGTATTTAAAGTCTTGGAGTACACCTTGCCAGGGAATTTATTAGCTGGCAGGTCAGAACCAGTGTGCAGCCCTTATGTCCAACCCGGCTCATTGAATCACAAAGGATGTAAAATTCCTAATGTTAGAAAAAGGGTATGCAAAAGGTAACACAGGAGATATAGCAGAGGGAAAAAAGGCTCTTAAATTCAAGATTTTTATCTAGAAGCAGTTTAATGAGAACCACCCACAAGCTGGGCAAATGTTCTAGCCTCTAGATTTATAAACAGTCAAGCAGTGCCCATCATCTCCTTCTTCTCCTAAGCAGGAGTTTTACAGTGTGTAATTATCACATCTGACGAAGGTTATTACTGACATGAACATTTAGGCATAGTCTGGACATAGATTCAGGCCTAAGATAGTAAAAGTATAGTCCAAATATCGTAGAAATGCCAACCTGACTCGGTTGAGAAACTGTGTGCAAACCTTTGCCAGTTCATGTCATTTCCTTCCTTGAACAACTTCAGATTTCCATGCATAAATTAAGAAAAAACTGGACTGTTGAATTTTAGGATCTTTTCCGGGAGCTAGGCATCAAAAATGTCAACAAAAACTTACAGTAGTTTCACGAATACAAGCCGCACGGATTATAAGCCGCACCCCCGGTGCCTCGACAATGTTGCTGTCTTTGTCAATAGATAAGCCGCACCCCGAATATTAGCCGCACTTTCGTTCGTCGCGAGAATCCGTGCGCAGCTTTCACAAATTGGCCAATTAGTAACAGGATCGCGGCATAGCGGGCTTTACTGGCTCGGGGCGGGGCCAGGAAGGCTCGGCCCGCTCATGGTTGCCGACGGGGCTGGGTGGCCCAGCTCAGCGCCACGGCTCGGCGGGGCTGGCCGGGTGGTGCTGCCGCCGCCGCCGGGCTCGCTGGCCCCCCTCTCCCGTCAGCACCGCCCCGCTGCCGCGTTCGCTCGCCCGGCTGGCAGGGCTGCTGCCGCCGGGCTCGCCGCCCGCCCCGCTGCCGCTTTCGCTCGCCCCACTGCTGCTTTCGCTCGCCCTGCGCCGCGCCTCGCGAGCGCGGCGCCCGCCCCGCCCCGCTTTCGCGAGCGGCGCTTTCGCGAGCGGCGCTTTGGCTCGCCGAGCGGCGCTTTCGCGAGCGGCGCTTTCGCTCGCCCTGCCGGCAGGGCTGCCGCCGCCGCCACCAGGCTCGCCGGCCGCCCCCTCCCGTCTGCACCGCCGCCGCGTTTCCTCGCCCTGACCGGCACTGCAGGCCCCCGCACCGCCGGGCTCCCCCACGCTGCTGGCCCCGATTCTGCTGGGCTTCCCCCGCTGCCAGGCAGCCCCACCCGCCGGCCTTCCTGCTTCTGCCATGCTCCCCTGCACTGCTAGCCCCAGTTCTCCCGGGCTCCCCCGCCATGCTGGCTCAGGCTCTGCCGCCCTCCCTGCCCCGCCCTGCTGGCTCAGGCTCTGCCGCCCGCCCCCCACACTGCTGGCCCCGCCTCTGCCAGGCTTTCCCACCTCTGCCGGGGCCGGCCGGGCTCCAGCTTGGCTTGGGGCTGCCGCGGGCTCTCACTTCCGTGTTGGCAGCTTTTAGAATTTTGTTAATAGATTAGCCGCCCCGGAATATTAGCCGCACTTCCGGGTTTCCACCAAAATTTTGGTCAAATTGGTGCGGCTTGTATTCGTGAAATTACTGTAACTTTATGTATAGTTAACAAGCCTATCTGGAGTACACAGTTAATAATCAGTTCACATTGGGCTTATTTAAAGACTCCAAGTTTTTCCATTGGCAGAAGGAAAAAAAACCCCAATAAACCAAGACATAGACTGTAGAATTACTTTTCAGATTTTTTCAGTTGTGTCTACCACATATCAAAAAGTCAGGGACTTTTACACGAAGAATTGGACGTGAATTTTTTTTTATATTTTACTAATCTCTATAACTTTGTTGTTTGAAGTGCTACAGAAGAACACAGGATCTGATTATTGGATTTGACTCAGGTTTTATACTCCTCACCACCATATCCAGATTTTGATGTGAGTTTACCTCACAGTCTGTCAAATGCAGGTGACTAAAGACATACAACAAGGTTAATTGTTCAAAGGAAAAGAATAACAAAGGAAACCAAGAGCAAAAAGGGCAGGAGAAATGTAGCTTCTTTAAAACAATGTGTTTATCTTTCCTGTAGGAACAAACTTCTTTGGAAATGTGTCTCTCTTTTTAACATTTCTGGGTCAAAAGCATGAAGAACATGGCAAAATGCCAGAAATGTCCAGAGCACTGATAATAACATGTCAATGATATCAAAGAAGGTTGAATAATAATGCAAGAAAAGTGAAAGGTCATACACTTTGTCATAAAGATAAGTGAAGAATTTTAATACTTTATATAATAAAGACAAGCAGGGGTATCCAATCAAAATCAAATTAGAATGAAAAAGAGCACAGTCCACTCATGTTGCTAAAATTTAGCAGAAAACTTGAAAGAATGTTGTGAGATTTTATCTGTCAGAGAAAATTTGGGCATATTCATGTATAGTGAAAACCCCTCATGCAGAATTTTAGAATTAGAAAACTCACTAAAAAAAATACTAGAAAATATATTTCTCCTTAAAATTCCCATGAAGTTAGAGACAAAGCTCAAGTTTGTGAATTTGTTATAAAGGAGTGAATAGAACTGATTTAAGTGTACTGAACTTAGTTATACTTCAGGGAAAACAGATTTCTCAACCGTACTTGAGAGAAAATTAAGAATGTGAAAACCTCATACTAATTTTCACTAAATTAAAAAGTGGCAAGTTAGGCAAAAAATGTATATATTTAGTTTGCCTTATCTTTTAAAATAAGTTTAAAAAGTCTCAGTAGCTAAATACCTTTTTTTTATTTATCCCAGCAGAATATATCAATTTGGAAGCTCTTTTAGCATATAACTAATTTAGTGCAGTAGCTAATTTCACTGGGAAAGGGACAATTAAAATATCACCACATCCTTCTATTTTTTGTATCACCAAAATTCAAAACTATGCAAAATATAGGTCAAATTAAAAAAAAGAAAAAATAACAAAATTCCTTTTTTTTTCCTGGTATTATCTGGTTAAACTATCTTGAGGGTAGGTGCAATTTCAATTTAAAGCATTGTCAGAAGTGTATATATATGCACCTGTCCATCTAATAGAAACTTAGGAAGTCTGCTAGCACAAAAGTAAGTTTTAAACCTGTCGGAGTTAGAGAATCAGGCATGCTTTCACGCTGTATTCACCAGAAGAGCATTAAGGGGGCTGCTTTTCTGGTAGCTCACCATGTAAAACCATGATCTGAAAAATCACACCATTTTATAAGCTAATTTCATAAACATCTAAAAATCTTCCCTAAAATTATGAAATTAAAAATTCCAAGTCAAAATAATATTTTAAGTACGAAGTTAAAAAACCTCTTGAACATTCAAAGACAGATTTATTGGCTTCAACAGGAAAACAGAAAAAAAACTGTTTGCCTGCTAACAACATAAAATATTAATTTGTGTAACAAGAGCCATAAATTACAAAATTAATTCACTTGTCACTACAAAAGATAATGAAGAATTTAATGGAAAATGCCTTTTCAGTTCTAATAATCTTTAATTTTAGAATATTAAAGATATCAGAGAAAGCACTGTCATTCCAGTAATATTGTACTATTAACTGTAACATACAGAAAAACTAAAATTAATTGACTAAGAATATGGTACAGAGAAAGAAACAGCTGAAAAATGCTTCCAGCCCCTTTTGCCAAAATGCATTTTCAGCTTTTCAGCAAATAAAGAACAACAGCTAATTACAACGATGACAGCTAAATGTAACACTTCTCAAGTTGTAGTGTTTCGAGCATCTGCCTAAAAGCAAGTAGGAAACAGTATTTCTTTTCCTACTAATTTCTTCTGTCTCCATAGATGAAAGGGCCCAAGGCCCCTGCAGTTTCTGTTCACAGCCAATTCTTTAGCCCAATCCTTTGAGAGTTTGCTGAAGTCTGTAATTTTGGAGTGTAGAGGATGGGCTGAGGTTTAAATGATGGTGTCTATACACATGTGCATGCTGCCAACATGACGCAGGAGTTTTTCTCCTTTTGACTTCCCTGATGCATGCAGAGTAATGGGACACCTTGAGGGGACTGCAAAACTTTTGCAAGAAAAACCCCTTTCTCTTCAGCCACTTCTTCAGGCGGGAAGCAACTCTGAGGCTGTTGTCAGAACTATTCTGTAAGCTGTGATCTCAGCCTGAGCTCCCTGCACCAAAACTGGGGGTTCCCTGGGTGCTGAGGCAGCTCTGCAGGACCCTCTCAGTGTGCCAGCCCCTGGATCCAGGCAGATCCATAAAGAGGTGGCTGAGCCCACAGCCCACCTCTGGCAGGGTGGGGAGCAGCAGCAGAAGTCACTGAGCTGGCCTTGGCTGTGTCCATCTTCCAGCAAAAACACCCAGAGCAGCAAAATCTGCCTGTCTTATGGGTCTCTCCACAAAGGCACAGGGAGGTGGAAACATGCAGGTGATGCTTTTTATCTTTCCCAGTTGGCACCCACAGATCCCATCTCCCTCAGGCACATGTGTATGAACTCTGGCAGGAGCCACCCCAGGCTCCACAACCTCTCCTTCCCCTCCGCAGGGCTGGAAGCTCCTGCCTGTGGCTACCCCATCCTCAGCACACCAGCTGATGCCTTGGGGCTTAGATTTTATGTTTTTCAGAATCTGTGCTGCTTAGTGTGTAACTCTGAAACTTCATATTAGGTGTTTGCAAGTTCTCTTCACAGGGTAGTTGGACAAAACAATTCCTTCCTAGCTAGAAAATCAAGGACAACTGGTACCCAAAAAGCAGAAACAATGACTAAGGGAAGGGGGCAAACCAGGGGGCTGAGACCTTTTAGCTTGGAGCTGTGGTTGGACAACTGACCCCAATATGTAGATGAACCAAAACTTATAAAAGTGTAAAAACTCGTGACTGGGATCCATCTTGGATTGGATTTGGGTGTACCCCCAGCCTGGCTTTGCACTGCCCAAGGGTTATCCTTTCAATAAATACCTATTTTATCCCTTTTGTTCTGTCTAGTCTCTGCTCCAGGTCAGCCTTTCCTGGCAGCACAGCCATAAGGCAGTGCCTGTGTCCTCATCTAAACTGGGAAGAGCCTGTCCTTGGAATACCTCTGGAAGCCCACTTCAAGACACAGTATAATGAATTCTCCCTGTTTCAGACAGATCCCAGCTTTATATGTGCTGCTCTAACTCAAGACAGTTCTGTTGATCATCAAGATATTCTGTGAAAAAAGCATCCTGGCAAAGCTGACTGTGAGAGCAGCTAAGCTTGTTGTTCAAAGCCATGGTTATGGAAAGAGATCCATGGTATTAGTGGTGCTGTTATCCCTTGCTCACTTGCACAGGTCCTTCCCCTGCAGTCATTGAACAGTCAGATACTGAGGTCCCTCACAGAGAAAGCTGAGCAGTGGAGCATCCATTGCCTGAGAGCTGAATGGTCTGGGCAAAGGGCATGCTCAACCCTACGAACCATACCTGCCTCACAAAACCTGGATCTGGAAGTCACTAAGGCAGCCCTCCAACAGAGGGCACATTACTCATGATGAAAAAATGTGTTTGACAATATGAAACAGGGCCACCCAGGGAACCTCCTCAAAACCATCTTAAGTACACCTCCACTTTAATAATCTTTCCTGTTCCTTCTTCCTTTCAGCTATTATCCTTAAGAACTTGAAGTATCCTTGCTAAGAAAAGAAAGAAATATATTTCAGAGGCAGTACTTTTACTCCTGTTTCCAGTCTTCTTATAAGATGGACTACGCTTAAAGGGGGAAAGAGGATAAAAGGTGAAGATAAAAAGAAATGTGTCTTTCTCAGTTACAGCCCTTTTCTTGGAAAGTCACAGTTGCAGCTGACAGCACAGACTACTAGCTATCCTCCTAGTCCTGGTAAAATATTTTGTCCTCCTCCCACTTTCAGCCTTTGAAAAAAATTCTACATTACTAGTATCAATATATCAGTATGGGATGACTTTGCTTTTCTACAGTTGTTATACCAAATTCTTGTAAACAGCAAATATTTGTGTGTCTTAGAAAGTGAGGAAATAAAGTATATCACAATGGAAGCAGGCTACCCACAGAAAGACAGTTATTTTGCATAAATGTAAGAAGACTTTTTTTCTCCTTTCTTCCTCCCTTTCAGTTTTCATTTCCTTCTTTTCTCTCTGTCTTTCTAGGGCACAAAGAGTATAAGAATAAAGAGACAAAAGGGTATTAAAAACTCTTTGAGGATCTGATAAAAAAGGTTGAGCATACCTAATAAGGAACTATTCAATAGAGTTATTTTGTTCTTAATTCTACTGCAATTATCACTTTTATAATCAAAGACTTAGATGTTTTAATTAACCTTGATTTCATCCTTTAGTGTATTCAGTGTTTATCCTGTATTTAGGTTAATCTAAAAAAAATAATACTTAACTGGAAGGAAAATCCTAATGAAGAAAAGCCCACATCACATTCTCTGGGCCTTTATATCCCAAGATTATTTTTATTCTTTCAATATTAGGCTGTCTTTTCATCTATATGAGTGATTTTTCCTTCCCCATAAACCCAAAAATGTCTCCACTCTTCCCCCTACCCTATCGAACCTCTGTCCAGGACAAACACATTGTTTGCTGCCGTGTTCCCTCTAATCAGAATTATGCAGAGGAGAGTCTGAAATTTCTAATAAATCCACTTTATTTTTTTTTTCTACTTGCTGTTAAGGAAACATCTATAAAGACTGAAATCATGCTAATTCAATGAGGTTTGCTATATTAGATAACTGAATCAATGCACATGTTTATGCACAAACAAATACATAATTCTTATTTTATCTGAGATACTGCTCTGCAGAGCTTGGTTCTTGTTATGGCACCCTTGTTCACAGCAGAAATAAAATTAATTAGCAAAAATTTGAAAAGGTATTTATTTTCAGGCCTTTTCTGGGTGGAAAATGTGAAAAGGGGAAGATATCCTGTTTAATTTAAAGGAAAAGAAACATCAGTTTCAGTGTGCCTTCCTAAACCTAAGTAGTGTAAAACTGATGTATGATCAAAAACATCTTCTTTTGGAAAACATGACTTTACTACAGCTCTGATGAAAGAAGATACATGCCTGTGGGAAATTATTTCATTGAGGGGCTATTTTCAGTAGCAATGTTGCAGGTCATCTCTTGCAATGTTAGAAAAGAACTTACAGGAAAATTTTTCTTTTATTTTTGAAATATAAAATAGATGGAATATGATAAGAATATTAAAAAGAGAAGAATTTTTTTTCTATATGTCCTTTATCCAACTTGGGACACTCAAAATTCAGTCACGAAAAAGTGTTTATGAAATTCTTCTACTAGTTTAAATGTAAGAAATGTTTTCTCTGTGTACTCTTGCCCTTTGTGGCCTTAATCTTTCTTCTAATACAAAATTTATCAGATTTGGGATTTTGTTGATCTCTGCAAAATATTATCTGTATCATTTCCATATCTCTAGTAAGTTCATGCCTTTATTCTGGGTGTTTATTTTCATATCTATAGTGAGCTTTTCAAGGCATATATCTTTTTCACTGTTCCTGCTCACTGTAAAGAATCCTTTTTGGTTTTTTTAATGCAGTAGTTTTATAAATATCTGATGTGTGTTAATAAGGTAATTTTCCACAAAAATAGAAGTCATCTTTCATAAATTTCTTAATATGACTTCGTAATCCAATGACAGACTACTTTGAGACAGAGGGAAGAGAAGGAGAGATTAAACATATAAATATTGCATATATTGTCCAACGCTCAAAAGGCCTTGGTTATTTTCTAAAAGCTCCAGTTTTGTTTAAAAGACACAGGCAGTAAATACATGCAATATTAAGGTGACTGTATTTTCAAATGAACAACAGCAGTGCTAAGATACTTTGTGTTAACATTTTTAGGGTCATAATGAAGTTATACTGAACTCTAAAAAAGCATATTTTAAGCTTTTGCTGCTCCTGGCTTGTGACTCAGTAGGGTGTGAATCTTTGGAATTAGATGGCTGATTTCATTCTGAACTCCCTATAGCAGAAGAGTATTGCAGCAATGAACAGCACTGGTGTATTCATATCACTGGATGCCTCTGTTATCAAATTATGACAGATGTAAAAAAGAGCCAAACAATGTAATCACAGCAAACTCTGCAGTGTTCAGAAGTCCCCTCTCTCTGATTCAATCTGTGAATCAGTAGATTGACCATGAAAAAAGAGAGGCAAATATAATTTTAATATTCACCTGATTTAGTGCTCACATCGAAGATCGCTCAGTGTTCATTCAAACAGTTCACTTATTCTTTGACAAAAAAGAAGTCTCGTTAAATTAGAGGTTTAGAACCAGCATACTGGGAACACATACAGAAAACCCCAGAGAAAATGCTCTGCTTATCCCAAAGAATATCCCAAAAGATATCCGGCCCATACAAGTTTATAACTTTGATATTTGTCTTCTCACTATTTGAGCATCAGTGTATGGATCTTCCCAATCTCAGAGTAAGATAGGGTTTTGTAGGTACTAAGTAGCAGAAATGACAGAAAACTATTCATAAAAGATAGCTTTCTATTTAAAATTGGTACTAGCATGCCATATCCCCACAAATGCAACTTCTTACCAATGCCAGATAGTATACAACCAAAGGAATGCACAGTAAATGCTTTAGTGATCCTCAAATTCTCTCCTAGGCATTGCACACCTAAGCTTGACTCAGAAATTTGTGGGTTTTATCCAACAGCCGTCAAATGTGGCAAAAAAATTTAATCAAAAGTTTTGTCTCTGAGAAATAAATTTTTCCTTTAATGAGAATTATGATATCCAGGCATTGAAAGAGCAGAGAAAAGTTATTTTCAGCTCTGAATTAGGAGACAAACATGTCTTTAAAATGTTTATAAACATGCCATTTTAAAGTTTTACATAAAATGGATCACTCAAAAACTCTCATGTTTATGATACAGGTGTTAGGTACCTTGAGGCAAAGAGTAACAGGATGCATGCACAGAAAAGAGCTAAAAAGAACATTAATGGCATCAAGCAAAAGGTCTGAAGCACAAGGACAGGTTCAGAACTACATTGCTTACATTTCCTCTGTATTTAAGAGTTACTTTTTCCCTAATTTTTACTATGCTTAGTTAGCTTTAAGAGTGACAATATTAACATATTTAGTCATGTTGAATTTATAGGAAAAATGAGAATTTCATCATAACTGTGAGAGACTTCAAGGTCGTTCCAACTGCAGTATTGCAAGTATTTTGCCCAGGTGAAACAAGAAAAAATTCTGTTTGCTCTATTTTTTGATTTGTCAGCTGTGTTTATCAATCTGAGTTCATACTAATGGCATTGATAGCTGCAAATTTAAACAAGGAATGGTATTAAATAAGGGGAAAATAATCAAAATATAATGATGAAATCATCCTTTCCATCATCAGTTTATGAGATGTACTTTTTGAGATCTATCAAGTGATTTCAATTTCATATTTTCTTATTGGAGAAACAGATAGCCATTACATCTTGATAAGCTGAGATGAAAACACTTCATCCTGTATATTAAGCTACATCAATGTGCATTATTTTTTTCCTTGTCTTTGGTAAACATCCCAAAGTGTCAGCAATAATTTAATCAAGTATCTGCTACTTTACAAAAATAAGAAAAACATGAAAATATTTGGAATTCATCTGAGCTATCTCAAGTGAATAAGACATCTCATTGATAAACCATCTAGTGAATTAAACATAGTTAGCAGAAAATTTTGAAATTAAAGAAAAACCCCATCTTGTATGAAAAGCCATCTGTATCTCCTCCAGCTCTCTCTGTCTGGAATACTGCTTACTTCTTTTTGTTGCCCAGGCCTGACTGTACTGGGACAAGAACTACAATGCTTAAACAGTACAGATGAAATCTACTCAAAAGCAGAACGTGCAGAAGTCTCATAATAAAATTCTTACTGGTCTCGTGAGGCTCTCAAGCAAGGTCTGCAGAAAAGGAATAAGAAAAATTGTGAAATGTTCATATTTTAAGACAATAAAAACCAATGAAGTTGCTACCAAACAGGCACTAAGTCATCCCTCACCCATATTTATGCTGCAGTTCTGCTGCGCTGAAATCTATTTCAACCAAGATTCAGGGTAACTTTCTCACATATATATCTGCAAGGTTTATAACTCCACCTGTTCCTGAGGGGCAAAACCCACATATTTCCTAAGTGCCTAAGCAGTTAGAAGACTAAATTTCCTAGTAGACATATTACTACTAATAAATGAGTGGGAGGTATATTTTACCAAACTCTTTTAAGCATTGGGCTTCTCTACTATTCTCACAGGGGCTTCAAAATTAATAACTGCAGTTCTTAGTATTAGAAGCCAAAAACTGCCTGAGGTGTGTTTCAGAAAACAAAAAACAAACAATGAACAGTTTCATGGAGTATCCCCCTCCCTCCCCTCACACAGCCAGCATCTCCTCAACAGCAACAGCTGGGTTGCCTATTTATACCCAGCAATCATGAAGGTGTGCACTACTCCTAGAGCATCCCAGGAAAGAAACTGCTCCTCAGAGATTTACCCTGGGCAAGGTACAATCACAGGCTCCCTAACAAACATGTCAGGACTCATTAGGAAGGAGGCTCATAAATACCAACAGATTATTCCAGCCATAAAGTTACAATACTAAAACCAAATTATTTCTATGGGCTTTGAATCAGGTATTAATGGTGTGTATCCAGATCCCTAGGAGGGGTAAACCAGTGTAGCTCCATTGACTTCAGCTCAGAAAGACACTGATCTGCTTGAAGGAATCTCTCTTTGGGGAGCCGTTTTTGAGTTGTGAGATTTGTATCTAGCTCTTTGTTTTTATTCTTTCCCATTCCTCTGCACATCTATCAATTTTTACACAGATCCAAATTAAATCCTTTGAGAATGAGTTCCATGCAGAAATAATTTAGAAGCCCAGAAATGTCAATTAAAATAAGGTAAAGCATTCATAAATTGAAAACAAAACTGCCATTATAGGCCAATAAATTAGACTATGTAGAATTAAACCACCAAGGATTTGAGATTTAAAAAAAAAAAAAGAAAACCAAACAAGTAGTTCAATGAAACTGTAGAACTGAAACTAATGAAGCCTGTCCTCTGATTTGTGCCCTGTGGTAAGATGTTTTCTGAGTCTAGAAATGTGTGAGCTCAAACTGAAACTTTTCCTGTAGTAGCCTTACATATAAGATCTATCTTCTCTATGGATTTGCTGAAATATCTAATAACAGGTGATTGTTAGCTTTTTGTTCACCTGAGACATTTTTATCATCTCTATTCCAAGTACCTGTTTCATTAGTGTGTAGGTCTTAGCTTTCCCTGGAAACTCTCTACTGCTATCAGTCAAGAGGGCTCCTCAGACATGAATAAAAACAGGATATTCTGTGTTTTTTCAAAGGAAATTATCCACTTGATTCCAGATATATGTGAATTTGAGTTAGTAAAAAGACAAAGAACTAGTATTAAGACAAGGAACTAGTATCTTTATACTCTTAGAGAAGTTATACCTTATTTACTTTTATCTTTGTATATCTGATTATCAAAATGGGTGCTATTCACATCTGGATCACAAAATGATTTCATGGCAGGCACCATGGGCAACCTGTGCCAATTTCTCACCACACCCACAGTAAAGACTTTCTTCCATATATCTAACTTAAATTTCCCCTGTTTCTGTTTGAATCCGTTATTCCCTGTCCTATCACTACAGTTCCTGATGAATAATATTTTACTGGTCATAGGCAAAGCCTCCACAGTTCTTTAGAGCTTGAAGTCTGATGTAGAGAGCAGGATTTTGATCAAAAAGTATAAAAATAGCATTCAACTATCATGTACTCATATCCCTTTGGCTGTTAAATTTCTAAGATTTCTGCATTTATAGCGCATGACAGCTGGATGAACTTGTAAGTATATGGAAGACATTAATTATTCATTTCTAATTAATTATGCTGAATATTTTGCTTCTTGCACTGTTGCTCATTATATAAACTATCATCCTGCAGTTACTTGAGTGGTGCAAAACCCCAAAAGATGATGGTTAATGCATGTCACTAATAAGAGAGGTGCACCTCAGTTGAAAGGAAGAGCACTTTGATAGCTGTGCTGTGTTGGCTGGTAATAAGTCTCTGATGAATCTGCACTATTGATTTCTTTTGGGAAAGTACCTACGTGATATTTAAACGCTTAAATCGTATTTATGATCCTGTGTTATTTAAATGCTTAAATGGCATTCATGATCCTCATTGACAAATAAATATAACAATTTCAAAAATAGCTTCCTATTTCTTTAATAAAGTGAGTACTGGAAGCATTAGACCGGCTTGGTCATTTCTGGGAACATGTATGTATTCATATAGCCCAGCAACTCTTTAAATCTATTACTAAGCTAGAAATTATTGACAATCCTACCATCATTATTAACAAATATTCATTACTCCTGTGGGTAAGGAGTATGTTCAAAAAGCATTGCTAACATAAAATAAAATAATATATTCCCAAGCTAATATTACTCTTTTCCAAAGTGAGAAAATTGAGATAATAGGCAGAATGTGGCCACGCTGCATAATTTCAACTACTAAACTCCTCTGAAAGATTTAAGCACACTTCAAGCTACTCCCAAGACCTAGTTCAAGATTCTACAGCAAGTTAAAAGAGGATTATCTCAGGGTAGAAAAGTGATTTGCCAGTGTAGCAGCACTCCAGCAGTTCAGTAAAGACCACACGAGAAATGGCAAAAAGCCCTGCTATCCAGGATCCATGAAAATAACAGCACTGACAAAATATTGTTCTTACATTTATTTTATACATACATTAAGAAAAAGGACATCTGTCTGACACAATTTTTCACAATAGGAAGGAAAAACGAACAGGTTGCAGTTGATTGCTTCCCCTATTTTATGAAATGTCCTTAGATGTGCCTAGATGCAAAACAGTTGGTATTCTTATGATATTCAGACCTAAGAAAAGCAGGTTTTTGTTTTGTTTTGTTTTGTTTTTTGTTTTTTTTTTTTTCCCCCACAGTTAGTTTGTTTTGGTTTTTTTTTAATTTTTAAATTTTTTTTTATTTTAAAATTTTTTTAAATTTATCCTTCCATGACAGTTCCCAACAGTACAGTATGAACAGAAAGCCAGGAAGACAAATGTAAATCAAGAGTGGCAGAATTTAAGCAAGACTAAAATAAGCGTCTCTCTAGTCTCCAATTCCCCTAAAAATTAAATAAACCAAGAAAAAAAACCCTTTGATTTTGATAGTGTTTGAAAATATTTTGTATGCTTTTTACAATTCAGTGAATTTTGGCTTCTCAAGTGCTTTATCATCTAAGTAAATCATTACTTTACTTAGCATGATTTTGCTAACTCATGCTTGGGTATTTCCGTTGTATCTCTTCTGAAACTTATCTTGAAATCAACCCTTCCAATCAAACAATGATTGTAGAGCATTGTCCTTCTATCATATCAGCCTTTACCTCCATGAAAAAAACCTTCTTGTTCTCTGTCAAAAACGTAGAACTTTTTTACATACTCATTTATTTCATAGGGATCTAAATACCCTGTTTTATTACTCTCTTTGGGTATTGTCGTAGTCTCAAGCTGTGCTGACCTTCTCAAAACCGAATATCAAAAAGGAGTTAGAAAGAAACACTATGTAGCCATTCAGGATAGCATTCCCCATCAAACTCCTCCAAATATTCCCTTGGGGTCTCCAAGACATACTTCATCATGGATACCCATAACAAATACGCTCACAGTACCCCAGCCAAATTTCCCTGACCTGCAATTATCTAACTAAATAGTTTTCTTCGAGATACAAATCCATTTTTTAAAAAAAATACTTCACCTTTCATTTTTTATAACCAAGGCAATGATAATGGGTTTTTAAAAGAAATGAAATAAAGCGTGACATTTTTGGTTGTATTTCTGAGAAAATATTTCCATTTTGTCAATTACAAGGACTATCAAGAATTTGTACTTTGTTGAAAGAAGTAATTTAATCTTGCAGTCTTTAGCTGCTGTCAGGGAAAGCTGTATCTCAGGTTTAAATCAGTACAGGACTGTTAACATGGTTAGTTTACATCATGAGCTGCTACAGAGGATGCAAAAATCAGCATAATTACTTACAAATGGATAATTAATAGCTTGTATGCAAGTTAAGAGCTTCATCAGAGTGACACAAATTCATGAACATTTATGAGCAATTAATAACCAGAAAGCCATTGATAGATGAGCCACGTAGTGTATACAGTATCTCCAAATGGGAAATAATCACTTTTCCAAGCCATGAGGTTGCCAATGGTCTGAATCAGAGTGGTAGAAGGTTAAGCTTCAGGGCTGAAGTGCCTGCTGTGTGGGAATGGAGGATCCTGGTGCTTGCACATTAATAGTTAATTTGTAAAGGATTCTGCAGCGATATAAACCTTCAAAGAGAAAAATTGGTGTTAATGATTGACATACTTTAGAGAACGAAGCAAAAATGGAGGAGAGGAAAGAAGCAGGCAGAGAGAGATCTGGAAAACACGGTTTTCTTAGAATCCATACTTGTTCAGAACTAAGCTCTAAACCACAGCACAGTAAATATGCTCTCTAATAGGTATAAGTAATAAAGGATTTTATGGGGTTTTCTTACCTCCCCAAAGGTGACTCATCACAGCAAGAGCAAAGCAGAACTCCTGCAGTGCTGTGTGAGGTTTGCTGCAAATGTTCTGGTTTCCTACATCTTCTTAATGTCCTACTGAATGAAGTCCTGCTGACTGTAATAAAAGTCTGTAAAATTATTAGATACTCAATAACAATATACTGCATAAGGCAATATCAGCAGATTGGCATCAACAGTAATGTAGATACTACCTAAAAATCTACTCTAGCAGCTTTTGGATAATATTCATGCTAAGTTGAATCGAATATTATTAGACTTAGTAATGAGGTGAGCCTTTATTGTGTTTTAAGTGCAACCTTCTAGGGATTCAAAATTCACATTATTTTTTAATCCTTTTTAATAACAAAACCACCAACCAGTCACTAGGTAGAAAAGCTGTTTTAGTAAAATTTAATGACTTGTATTTTCTCAGGGCTGCTGAATCATAAAAGTATAACACACAAACGGCTGGGGTGGGTGTGTGTCTGCATAGTAGCTGTAAAGCAGCAAGGAATCAGCTGCTTTGGAAAAGAGGAGACTAAGGAATGCTTTGATTTGTATTTTACTGTGGTAAAAGCTAATAGTAAAGGAATTGAGGATAGAGATGGAATATTGCCAGGTTTGAAGGATAAAATACCCTTTGTTTAAGCACCATGTCCATGGCTCAATGCTTTCTAAGTAGCTTGGGTTTCATCTCACATACTGAAATATAACAGTTATTAATTAAAACAGGCATTAGACCTTTAATGAAAATACATGTTTTCTCTTTTAAATCTCTCTTCTTCAACTCTTCTCCTCATGAACACCTTCCAGTTTTCATTTTTTCAAATGCCAACAGGTATTTTCCATTGAAATGCCTCAGAAGGGATTTTCTAACTTTGTGAGTGCTAGCAGAAGAGGAGAGCTTCTAGGAAAGATTAGAGGCCAATAAAGAAGTTCTCACGGTCTGTCACCATCTCATGAGGGCACACACTTAAATTACAGGTTCCTCTGTGATCTGAAGAAAATGAATCAGGATAAAAAAGTCATCCTCTATGTCAGAGTCAGAGTGCCACATGAATTGCCTAAACAATTCTTTTTCATCTCTGGAGAAGTCACTGGTTATTTTTGTTCACCAGATACAGGAATACTGCTATTAGATTTTCCCTGTCTTTACTTTTGGAGCTACTTTAATATGCATTGGGCAGCTTTAAATTAAGCAAGTAAAGTGTCCATAAATGTTACCATGTAAAATAGATATACTAAAAAAAGCCGCAATGAACTATCTAGTTACAAACATTTCTGTCTCCCTCCTTTTCACATCCTCCTCCCCTAAAAAAAGAAATCAATCCAACAACCCTTTATCATAAAAACATAAAGGTCATCCGGAAATTTTAGATTTTTTGTTTTGCTATATATGGTGAATAATTTATAACTAAATCAAAAAATGGAGTTTTGGGGTTGATTGTTTTTATGTATTAGTATTTTTTAACAGAATTAGATTAGTACTTAGAATTGCTGATTTACATTCATGTGATTTTATATGCTCTTATAATTTCCTTATGTTGTGCTGATTCCCTTTTATAAAAGCTTTGTTTTCCATATCAGATACACATCAACTCTAAAAGTTGTTTGCAACCTAAAAAGTTGAAACACGACAGAAACCATAACAAGCATAGTAAAACAAACAAACAAAAAAAATCTCTTGAATTAATATTGAATAATTCCAGAGTTTGCAATACGTTTTTCCTCATTCCGAAGAAAAGAAAAAAGTGGTTAACACCTTAATTGCTGAGCCTTAAATTTAGCAATTAATGCAGTGTATAAACCTCATTCTTCATTTGCTCTTCCTTTGTGATTTTCAGCAGTGAAATTCCCGTCTCCTGGTTGAAGAAATACGTTCAATACAGATAGGATGAAACTAAGGGCAAGCTCTCTGTGTGTCACTTGGGCATAAAGCTGGTTCTAGTAGACTTCTTCCAAGCTCTGGTTTAAGGGTTGTGAGAAAAACTGAGTGTCTGACACAAGGTCAAAGCTAATAGAATTCCCAGGAAAGGTCAAATCACTGATTTAAATTACACTAAAAGCTATTTTGTTCCCTAAACAGAGCCTTGCCCTTCCTCTTTACTGTGAACTCTGGTTTGCATAAAAAATGTACCAAGAAAAATGAATACTGTGTCTCAATAACTCATGTTTTTTGCAGGTAATTTCTTTTTCAGGTAAAGATTTCACTCAATAAAATGTTTCTGCTTTTGGAGTTGCATTTAAGAATATGATGAACCTGGAAATTAAAAGGATTACAGCCTTAGGCTTTGTTTCCCACACTGAAGTGTATGAGGGAAAGTGTAAATATATATATAGTGTATATATAATATAAAGTGTATGAGGAAAAACTATTGTTTGAGTCCAAAAAAAAGTACATAAAGTTTATAAAGTTTTCATGGTCTTAAACTATGCCAAGTTCTAACTTAGCAATGCATTTAAGCATTAACATTTCTTCATTACTCCATTTACAAGGATAATATGAAAAATACTCTTGTTCTGGTTTTTGACTGCTCTGTTAAGGTTTTCAGGTTGCAATTTATCAAATTAAAATTCATTAAGATCTTTGTAAAAATTCAGACAATCAAAATCAAAGGTCACAACTAAAAGGTGCATATTACAATGCATACCATTCATCAAATTCTTGTGTACAACTTGCTCATATTTTCTTTTATTCATTCTTTCTTATTAAAATATACATTGTTTTTATTTTCAGCATGGTGAGAACTTCA
The DNA here is from genome assembly GCF_009819885.2 of Catharus ustulatus. Classification (NCBI taxonomy): domain Eukaryota; kingdom Metazoa; phylum Chordata; class Aves; order Passeriformes; family Turdidae; genus Catharus; species Catharus ustulatus. The sequence goes on along the minus strand of NC_046247.1, from coordinate 7,300,714 downwards.
ATAGGCTTTATTACAGTGAGACAATTTCTAATCTTGGAAAACCACCAAAGCAACAACTGCCACTAAGTTCCAGTAATATTTATAGATCTAACATAGTCAGTTTTCCCAAGCTGAACAGAAAGAAACTCCAGCTAATAAAATAATAAGTATTCACTTTAATATAAACATTTCCAGAATGTAAGATCTAATGAGAAGTCTTGTCACCAGTTCTCTGAATAATTTTTATAAAATTATCAAGTTTGTCAAATAAATAGAAAAGATTTTATTATTCATATGTATGTGCAACTCCACAAGCTGAGTAGACTTCATTGCGATATATACCAGTGCAAAGGAAGAATCAAATAAAAAACTGCTGAAATAGGAAACTAAAAAAATGTTGAGATCTAAGGACCTTTTAAAAGATTGCAATAACTTTATGATACTTTTAAAAACATATTATCTTTTTATGATATCACAAGTTATGACTAAATGAAAAAATTTTTTAGAGAAAATACTTTTAATATTTTAATTGATAGATGGGAAAGGAGGGAAAATGGTTCAATGGTTTTCCACAGAACAGAGCAGAATATTAGCTAGCAAAAGAGCAGACACCTGTGATTTTAAGACTATTTTTCAAATGGCTTCTTTATTGACATAAAAGATCTTATAGTTTCTGCCCAGGCTTCCAAAAGGTAACCAGAGCAGGTGACCTGATCTCTGCCAAGACATTTCCTCAGTGCTACATCTCCAGAAACCCAGGCAGCTCATTCAAACACAACATAGGTTGCACTGATTATTCCGTAGCACGGCTGGTAGGACATCAATACCTGCACCTGGAAACTGATTGTGTTTTGGGGGAATTTCTGCACAGCTCTATGTCAGGGAAAGCAAACATTCCTGATTTTGGTTTCTAGCTCTTATTACATTAGATTTATGTGTCCTTCATAGTCCACTATCTTTTTTTCCTATAAAGTACTTGTGCAGAATAATCAAATTGCCTCTAAATCTTTTTCAGACTGAGTTCTCTTAAGCTCTCACATTAAGACATGTCTACTGCTCACTGAATAATGCATAGATCTTTCCTGAAACCTACTCCAACTTTTTAACAGTCTTTTAAAATTTATCTGGCAGGAGCAAGTCCAGTGTATTTGACTCATTAATAGTGTTGGTAATGCCACTAGCAGCATGCAATTACAACTAATGTAATTAGTGAAGAGCAAAGCTACTGAAGAAAAGCCATACCCACCCACTGCTACACTGATGAAGTACCTTAGGATGCTCCAACCCTTTCTGCAAGGTGTCACTCCCAGAGCCTGGAATAAGGCACACAGAGTTGCACTGCCTTCACTCACCTATCTCTGTCAGGGCTACCAAATAACTCAGGTATATAACATTGTGAATTCCAAATCTTACCATTTCACTAACTCGGCATCATAAAAGGTTTTATTGTAATGCAATTCACATGTAATTTGATATTAATTTCCCCATCAACCATGAAAACGTTGAGTCTAAAAAATTCTAATGCGGATTGTTCCTGCCCCTCCCACCCTACTTACTTGACATTAGTTATTCTTTACGTTAAAATATTTCCTCCATCTCTAAGTAGTCAAAATCAGTCTTTTTAAAAAGTTTAATCATCTTCCTTTCACCTGCTTAAGTGGAAAAATAATAGTTTCCCTGAATTAATTTAGTCAGATCTGGAAATTTTCAAAAATGCATTAAATAAATCATATTGTGAACCACTTTCTATTTAATGAAAGCAATGATACAATTTCATTTAACTGTTTGTAGCCAGTATTTTATCTGAACGCTTACCATTATTTTGCCTTGGATGACAGCAATATGACCAACTCAATAAAATTATGGGCATTTGATCCACTTTTACTTGCATGTCTTCTGCCAAAGAACTGTTTCTTTCTACTCACAATTTTCTGTCTTCCTCTCTTCAACTGTGCACCTCAAGTTAACAGACAAAGACATAAATATATATAGATATAGATATAGAGAGATGATATAGATATAGCTCATATAAACATAGATGTATAGACATAGATGGTATAGACATAAATGAAATGTAACAGCATAGATAGAAACCCTTTTTTCTACAATACTCTTATCTGCTGCTGATTTTATTCTCCACTCATGTGCCATATTATGCTCTTAATCTAAACTTTTGATGTTAGAAAGTTTTGTACTGTCTTTAGAAACAGCAGTTATTTTTGTTGATGCCTTCATGCATTATTCATTATCCAAAACAGAGCTTTCATTAAAACACAATTGTGCTTAATGCATTTCAGAAGTTTTTAAAAGATGGCTCAGGTACTCCTCTTGCTTGACTCAGTGCTCATTAACAAACCTACACCTGTACTCTCTCTGAGTTTTCCATCCCCCTACAGGTAATGAGATTATGTAACTCCTATCCAAATCTCCCATCCAGCCATTGTGGTAACTGTTCTCTTTTAGCCAGACATAGTTTATGCAGTAACCATCAGAAAATGAATGAATAATTCTTTAGTTAATTTAGCAACTAGCTGGATACATCTGAGCCTTTGATTTCTGACAAAGAGATGACATTTTGCTTTGGAGGCAATATAGTTGAATGATAAATTACTTTACATTTGAAAAGTGATTTAGGATTTAAAATGTACTGTGAATTAAAATGCACTGTGATAAAAAAATAATCCAGTTATATCCCTCATAGAAAATTAAGGTGGATGAAAAATACTAGCACTAAAAAATACAATAGAACATTTAAATTTGCAGCTTTTTCTTCCTCTTTTTTGGATTTTTTATTTTTCTATTTTATTTGAGTATCACTTTATTAAAATTGCACTTCCCAAACCTGCATTTTAATCAACACTTACAGAAATTTAATAAACCCTAAAATCTTAGAACTGACAGAAAAATGTTAAATAATGATAGAGAGAGATGGAGAAAAGAAATCATATTTTCTTAAAGCTGTTGAAAATAGTAATGTTTTTCTATCACACATCATTTAAAATGCTACTTAAAATACTTGGAAAAAACAACTTTTTTCTCCCTGAAGTTTTATAGTTTTGCTCAACTGTCCACTAGTAACACAAGCTGTGACTGGTAATTCTGCTGTGGCTGAAGTTCATAGTTTACAATTACAAACCCAGTTTAGCTTCATCCCATGCAGTCATGCCATCAGCTGTTTTCTTAAAATGCCATGTTTCCTTCTCTGGTGAGTATATATTAATCCATTTCAGAACTGCATCCAAACACCCACCACCAAAAAAAAAAAAAAAAAAACCAACCAAAAAACCACAAAAAAAAACAACAACCAAAATAACCCCAACAAAACAAACCAACAACAACCAAAAATAACCAAAATAAAACCCCAAAAACTAACAATTTAAATACTAGTAATAAGACTTCATTAAGAATTTAGACATTTACCTACATCTGAATGCTCTTAAAGGCACACCTTTAGGCATTTTCACAGGTAAGAGTGACATGAGAGTCTCAGTTTTGAGAACCACCAAGATAATATTCACTTTGGAACCAGATCCCCTTTACCCACTTGCTAGACATATCTCAGGGAGGAAAGAGGAACGGAAGGTCAGGGAGGGGATGACAGGTTGGGTTTGGCTCTGTGCTATTCTTGATAAAGACTGCAGATAAAGCAGTGCTAGGAGTTGGGCAGTTTGACTCTGGAAAAATCCAGCTGAGCTGTTCAGAAACATGGAGATGCAGCAAAATCCTCCTCCTGTTTTTTCTTGGACAATGACACTGTGCTTTGGAGATGAAGGCTGTGGAGAAAAAGCTGGAGGAGTCTTGCATGCACTGAAAGACTCGAGAACCCTTCAGAATAACCACTCTGGTGTGCTGTGCTTTAGGTACAGCCATCTTTCTCTCCAGCTGCCTCAAACAGATATGACAACAGAATAGGTAAAGGTGAAACTTTTAATCCTCCTTAAAGGTCAGAAGATCTAAACATAAAGAACTGTTTGTCTGTAACAGATTAAATTAAACACTGTAGAACTGAACATGTAGCATCAAGCTCTGCTCTAAAGCCAATCTGGCAATGGGAAACATTGATTTGCCTGTTTTAGGATATTACATTTACCCTACATAATTCCTATGATGAATTATAGTTTCTCTGATCAGTTAAAGCAGTCTGGATGCAAAAAATTCTCACTTACGAAGCAGATGTTAAATCTCTTTTCCACACAGGTGTCAGAATCTGTACTGCAAAAGATGGACACCTATAGTCAGTAGGCATTGCCCCTTTCCAGTCTCTCGACTGCTTCTTTTCAAACACAACTGAAAAAGAGGGTGGAGGCAGTTTTTCTGCCAAACTATTTGATAAAGTAGTTGTACAGGTGAACTAAAGTACATTTAGAGACATGAAAATAAAGGGTAGCAATTATTTGAAATATGTGAAATTTTTGATGTCTTCTAATACAGGGTACAAGAGAATTTTTTTCTGTCAAAAGTACCTACCCAAAGATGACAACATTTTACTTTCTTCCTATAATTAAAAATGTAACATGCAGCTTGTTGTATTTCATTCAGAAAAAAACCCCCATATATATTATTTCAATGATGTTCTGGCTTCTCAGTATTAAACTTTCTTGTTACTAGAGGAGCTCTTTTCTCATAGTCACATTAAACACACATTGTTGAATGTATTAATCTAATCTTATTTCCAACAAGTCTTCTTTTTCATTCTCAGTTTTTTAAACAAAGGACAAAAAGAAGGAGAAAAGTAAAGCCAGAGTAAAAGTAAACTAGAAAATCCTTATGTAAAATAAAGGACTCTTAAAAGCAAAACCCGGTGACTAATTGCATTTTCTATTCTTTTGATCATATTTCTCTGACTGGAAATCTAATTTTAATGTTCTCGCTGGCTTGACAGCACCTTTCCAATGAAATCTGAGGAAAGTGTGTAGCTTTCACTTTCTCCAAACCTCTTTCTTCCTTTTGTGATATATAAGTACTCATCACCCTGCCATTTCCTTGTTACTCATAAATATTGACAAGCTGTGAAAGACAGAGGAATTAACAGAAATAATATGCTTTCATTTGCATTAATTTTAACATACCTGGACTAGCCACCTTTCTTCCAGGAGTTTATTGCTATGAAATTAGTGTCCATGTCTGGAGCACAAACAGCAGGAGAGCTTCCATTGTTTAATAGTATTCATTTTATTCACATTTGTGAGTACTTTGCTTGTTAAATAAAAAGGGTTTTCCACTTTTTTCAAAGGAGGTTTTTTCTCCTGAACAGGTGAATTTTGCCCTTTAAGGAATCATCCCCTTGGAAGTTCCCTTCCAAATGTGTCCCAAACCAGGACACCTGCTGTCTTTCTTTGTCTTCTTTCTATTTCTTTATATCTTACACCGATTGGGAATTTGAGCTCTTTTTGACACCATGGTTGTTAAAACAGTGACATAAATATTAATTAACATTATTCATCCTAATGTTAGGTGTTTTGGGGGATGCCAGAAGCCACCACATAATCCATTAAGGAAAGAGTCAACTTATAGTTCTTTACTAGAACAGGTAACTAGGTGGTAGTGTCTTGTCTATTTCCATTTTACTATCAGGTTTCAATGCTATCATATTTTTAACCTAAATGCTACAAAGAAAAGTATAATTTTATTAGTGTTAGTTTTCCAGTACTCTTTCATATTTTGGCAAGAGAGAAAATAGAGAAAGTAGATCATTCCTTTTTCTGTGCATTATATTATAAGCATGGGTAAGTTAATGGTTTCAATATTCTTAAAAAATAAAAAAAGGAAAAAAAATTTCTTCTCTAATTGAGACAACAATATTTCATGTATATGAGTCAGCATGTGTGGAAACTGGTTTTAATTCAGAAACAGAGCAAAGTCTTTAAATAAGTGTAGCAGCCAGGCCTGGGAAGCAGCTGCAACAGAGAAATCTATATCTTTTAGAGGATTTAGATCTGCTGCACAGTTTGGTTGGCACGTGGCAAATTAAATTTAATGTTAATTCATGTAAATTTATTAGCCTCTTTCTTTAGTGCTGTTACCATCACCTGGAAAAACAGCAAATACTGTTTCAAATGTCTGAGAGGGGGACGGAGGGGAAGGAAAAGGAGAGAGTAGGGAAGGTGAGAAGGTCACATTGGAGGTGTTCTCTGGAATTTGAATTACCAACTCTAAACTGCAAAGTGGACAAATGTTATCTCTGGACTCAAAACTTGCATTCCAAATGCAAATAGGGCCCAGAAAAAGTCTGAGATTTTAAAAATCTATTTTGTGATGTCAGTTCAGAGTCATTCGTATTAACCCACCACATCAGATCCCAGTGGGAAGAACAAATATAAATATTTATGGTTAGGATGCAGATGAGAAAAAGAGAAGGTAGGAAGGATAAAAGCATCTAACATACGACAAAGCTGCTCCTGGCCTAGGACTGTGGAACAAATGACTAATGCTTGTGTTTTCAGAGGACACTAGCAGAGACACAGTGTATTTTATAAAGCTGCTGATGAGATCACCACTTTATGGGCACCTCAACAATGGAACAGGCAAATCTGCTCAAATGGGAATTTGAGTTCCAGGCTGTGCACAGCCCAAGGGTATTCAAATATAAAAGAGCTTTTGAAGCAGACAGCAGTCCGTACACCATGTTAGATGAGGCCCTTTTACATCCTTCTCGTTAGGATGGAGTGAGGTAATTAGGAATTATTATAAACAAATTTATAATTTTTTTTCCATACATTATCCAAACCATAGTGAAACATCATTATTATATACAGTAACTCTCTCCATGCATGTATAAATACATATATATATATCTATCCACATTTTATCAGTGAAGATGATTACCTTGCAGAACATGGAAAGAGCTGAATGCTAAACTTAGGTCAATAAAACATCCAATTTCCCTTTAGGGCATTAAATAGCAATCAAAATGTTGCAGCTCAACATCTTGATTCAAAATTTCATGTACATCAGTCCACATCACGAAAATATATTTTATCTCAAATTGTTGGTTTACTCTGTTTTCTCAGTAGAAGAAAACACAGGTTAGAAATATATTAAAAAATAACTGTAGTGCAGGAGCCTGAGTGCACTCGTATTAGGAAGTGCAAAAATCTGTCATACATTTGTCTTCCTGGAGATCTCTCTTGCTTGGACAGAATTTCTGTCCTTGTATTGGACCCATCAGACTGACAATAGATATATTTTTAAACTTGTTTATTGTTTGTATGCAAAAAAATCACCTGGAATTTTCCTATACTTCAATTACAATATTAAGTAAAGTTATTCTCACATCCACGTGTACTAAGTGATTCAGGGCATCAATAAGATTGATTTGTAAATACGTTCCATGCTGTTTCCCTCGTGAAAGAAAAAGGTTAAGAAAAAGAATGGAGGAAACTGGGAGAGTAAGGAAGACAACTGTCTGTTAAAAATCCTCAAGATAATGTCAATCCCCATGTCTACCTAATTAATCATAACATGTCAAATTTCTATTTTCAAGTGAATCAACATGTACAATGTTGAAACGACAATGACAATACTGATAGTGTTTAAATTGTATATTTTAAAAAACAAAAACAAAACAACAAACAAACCACACAAAAATCTGTTATTTTATCGCTCTCTGCCTCATAACAAACTGAAGAATTTTATGTCACTTTCTCTTGCTGTTGCACCTATTCCACAGCTGTCACAGTTTGTAGAGTGGTGCCGTTGTGCTCTTTGTGATATACAAAGGTGGAAATACCTTTGGACCTGGTGAATTAAACTCAACTTGAACACAGTCACAAAGGATTTGCAATTTACTTTTGGAAAGAGAAGCTGTACAGACAAGGTAACTCTATTTCAAAATGATAACCAAAAACATCTCAAGCTTTCCACCTCTTCCAGTAGGAATAAAGCCCATAAATCTGCAGCCATACCTGTCTTGAGAAACATAGCAGATCACAAAGGATTAAATATGCCACAAATATGTGTAAATATGCACAAGTATGCCACAGAACTTCTTCAGAATTACAACTCCACTTTATAATGCATTTTCCTCTCTCATTGGGGCTCTGTGGCAACAAGAAGGTAATGTTGTATAAAAGGTTTAGAAATTCTGAAAGCCAGTTAGTTTACTATTTTGTAAAAAGACCAAACGGAAATGAACCAAGTATCTTTGACAATGTACCCAAACCAGGAAGATTTATTCAGTGGAATGACAAAGGACATGTTTCACCAACAAACTATAAGTTTATATCATTTTCATTGTGTGACTTCAATCACATGTCATGCGACTATAGATTATAGGACTATGTATAGTTTAGTTTGACTTCCATGGATGTAATAAGGAATAGGATACTATATAATTTAAGACATAATTAACATTTTAAGAAAGTTAAACGAGAATTTAAAACTTAATTTCTTAAAAAGAACAATTTGTTTGCAGTTAATGAAATAAGAGGACTTTATACAAATTTTATAAAACTTCAGGGAGCTACCTAGGGCTGGAAAGGAGCAAGTCTTCCATGTCATTATAATTTTCAGAACTTGTTTCTGTTTATCCTAAGTACAAAAAAATGAGTTTGTCTCTTTGGGCCTATTTTGCACAAAGAAGATCCAGGGTAGAAAGGTAACAGGATTCCAAACAGGTTCTCTAGCTGTGTATCCTAACCAGAGAGCTATTGGTTTTTTTCACCTATATTATATTTTTTTCTCTTTAGAATCTTCACCTTTGACATGATCCAGTTATAAGTTATTATAAATGCTTCTGCTTGAATTAAGGTGTAAATGAGACCATACAACAAAGTCAATAGTATAGGTTTTATTCAATAGTAAATATGAAGCAGAGAGAGAGAGAAGACAGGTACCTCCCCTGGCAGGGACAAGTTTGACACAGGCTCTTGCAGCAGCCTCTGGCTCTGTTCATCCCTTTGCATCACGAGCAGAGCTCTGCTGCAAGGCCTCAGCAGTGAGTCTGGGCAGCGCTTTGGGGCTCTTGGATTGATTCTGGCACCTCCTCAGCTGCCCCTCACGGGAATGTCCCGTGGATGTGGCCTTCCTGGGGTGGGGATTTTACAGCTGAGCCAGTTGGTGTGAGGGAGGATGGCTGTTCCCTGCTGTGACCAGAGGTTACCACAGCCCTAGAACGCTCCTCCTCCCTCCCTGTTGTAGGCAGTGTGTGCAAACGTGGCCTCAGCAGAGGAGCCTGTGGGCTACGGCCTCTCCCAGCCCGAGCCTGGCCCAGGCTGATTTTCAGGACAGCTGCTGGTTTTGGCTTTCTTGTGGATACATTGTCCTGCCTCAGTCTTATGTCCTTGTCCCTAGAGCAGAGGTGAGTGATCAATGGCATCATCTTTATCGTACCTCAGGTGCTGTTGGGCAGCTCAAGTCCCAGCCCAAAGCCGCAGTCAGTGGAAGGAGGGGTGGGCTTGGGTGATCTCAACCTCTTCATTCAGTAGAGGATTTTAGAGGTACTTCCCAACCCAAACAATACTGTGACTCTAGAAGATATATGAATATGTATTTTAACTTGATAATATAATTAAAATTAAATAACTTTATTATTTCCAATTATAATTACAGTAATTCTACGACTATAAGGTGCACCCTTTTGACTAAAATTTTCCCTCAAACCTGGAAGTGTGCCTTATAGTCCGGTGCGCCTTATCTGATGGACAAAGTTGCAAAATTTGCCAAACCAGAAGCGTGAGCTGTGAGCCGTGGGGGGAGCCAGAAGTGCCACGGTAGCCGGGTGGGGGCGGGCCCCGGGGCCCACAGCACCGCCCCTGCCGGGTGGAGGCAGTACCGGGGGCCAATGGCTGCCGGGTTGAGGCGGGGCCTCGGCAAGAAACCGCACGGGGGGAGCTGGGGGCGGAGCCTCTCTGCAAAAAAAAAGTGCGCCTTATAGACTGGTGCGCCTTATCTGATCTACAATGTTGCGAATTTTGTCGACTCCCTGGGGGTGCGCCTTATGGTCGTGAAATTACAGTAGTTTCACGAATACAAGCCGCACGGATTATAAGCCGCACCCCCGGTGCCTCGACAATGTTGCTGTCTTTGTCAATAGATAAGCCGCACCCCGAATATTAGCCGCACTTTCGTTCGTCGCGAGAATCCGTGCGCAGCTTTCACAAATTGGCCAATTAGTAACAGGATCGCGGCATAGCGGGCTTTACTGGCTCGGGGCGGGGCCAGGCAGGCTCGGCCCGCTCATGGTTGCCGACGGGGCCGGGTGGCCCAGCTCAGCGCCACGGCTTGGCGGGGCTGGCCGGGTGGTGCTGCCGCCGCCGCCGGGCTCGCTGGCCCCCCTCTCCCGTCAGCACCGCCCCGCTGCCGCGTTCGCTCGCCCGGCTGGTAGGGCTGCCGCCGCCGGGCTCGCCGGCCGCCCCACGCCGCGTTCGCTCGCCCGGCCGGCGGGCTGCCACCGCCGCCGCCGCCGGGCTCGCCGCTCGCCCTGCGCCGCGTTCGCTCGCCCCGCGCCGCACCTCGCTCGCCCCGCACCGCGTTCGCTCGCCCCGCGCCGCGCCTCGCTCGCCCCGCGCCGCGTTCGCTCGCCCCGCGCCGCTTTCGCGAGCGCCGCTTTCGCGAGCGCCGCGCCTCGCTCGCCCCGCGCCGCTTTCGCGAGCGCCGCTTTCGCGAGCGCCGCGCCTCGCTCGCCCCGCGCCGCTTTCGCGAGCGCCGCATTCGCGAGCGCCGCGCCGCTTTCGCGAGCGCCGCATTCGCTCGCGCCGCGCCGCGTTCCCTAGCCCTGCCGGCGGGCTGCCGCCGCCGCCACCAGGCTCGCCGGCTGCCCCCTCCCGTCTGCACCGCCGCCGCGTTTCCTCGCCCTGACCGGCACTGCAGGCCCCCGCACCGCCGGGCTCCCCCACGCTGCTGGCCCCCATTCTGCTGGGCTTCCCCCACTGCCAGGCAGCCCCACCCGCCGGCCTTCCTGCTTCTGCCATGCTCCCCTGCACTGCTAGCCCCAGTTCTCCCGGGCTCCCCCGCCCTGCTGGCCCGGGCTCTGCCGCCCCTCTGCCCCGCCCTGCTGGCTCAGGCTCTGCCGCCCGCCCCCCACACTGCTGGCCCCGCCTCTGCCAGGCTTTCCCACCTCTGCCGGGGCCAGCCGGGCTCCAGCTTGGCTTGGGGCTGCCGCGGGCTCTCACTTCCGTGTTGGCAGCTTTTAGAATTTTGTTAATGTATTAGCCGCCCCGGAATATTGGCCGCACTTGCGGGTTTCTACCAAAATTTTGGTCAAATTGGTGCGGCTTGTATTCGTGAAATTACTGTACTGTATTTGTTAAAACTTCTATTTCTTCTTCTTCTTCTTCTTCTTCTTCTCCTTCCTCTTCTTCTTCTTCTTTGTTTTATTATTCTTCTTATGTCTATACCTATAATTAATATTACATTTACAGCTACCACTATTTCTTCTTCATCTTACTATTTTTATTCTTCTTCTTCCTATTATTACTCATCTTCTTCTTATTGTAACCATTTCTTCTTATATGCTACTTCTACTTCTACTTCTTCTTCTGCTTCTTCTTCTTCTGCTTCTTCTTCTTCTGCTTCTTATTCTTACTCTTATTCCTATTCTTATTCTTATTCTTATTCTTATTCTTATTCTTATTCTTATTCTTATTCTTATTCTTATTCTTATTCTTATTCTTATTCTTATTCTTATTCTTCCTATTCTTATATTTTCTGTTTCTTTTTTTCTTAGTCTTACTCCTTTTCACGTCCCTACTGCTCGGGCTGGGGAGCCAGGCAGCGGAACAGGCTGCGCAGAGCCTGCAGTGCCCGCCACAGCCGGGATGGACGGTTCTCATAGGGGGCCACCGCTTCCAGATGGGGATGCGAGGCACAGGGCGGCCTGAGGGAGCACGGCTCAGATGGCCCGAGCTCAACCCAGGCCTCGCGAAGGGCAGGCACAGGGAACCTGCCTCCGGTAAAACCTCCCCATCTTCGCTCTCTCTCCTCTGGATCTTCGCAGAGTTCAAGGAGGCTCACTCCATCCCAGTCAGCGTTCTCTTGCTGCAAGGGGGTGGCCCTGATGGTCTGTTTGCAGTTGTTCTGCACAGGGTCTCGTTTGCTGTTGTTTCCCTGGGTGACTGCACTGAGGGTCTCTGAGCATTCCCTCTGGACATCTCCTGGTCACCGGAGTCTCCCTTTCGAGAAACCACACGCTCCATGGTCTCTTCCCAGTCTGATACTTCTTGATAGTTGCTCACATTGAAATGGAACAGTTCATGTTTGCTGTATCCTTCCAAGTCAGACAGACTGTGGGAGCTAAGCACTTGTCCTTGGATAAGGCCTTCCTCTGGGAATTCTTTCCAGTCTGACACTTCCTGGCAGCTGCTGACATTGCTGAGGGACAGCTCATCTAGGATGCATTCCTCCCAACTGGAGAGCTTGTGGTACCTACTGACGTCTTCTAGGGAGAGCTCCTGCTCAATGCAGGTTTCCCATTGGGCTCCCTCATGGTCACAGCTGGTTTCAAGTGGGAAAAGCCCCTGGCCAATGCAGGCTTCCCCTTGGGATTCTTTCTGGTAGTCGCTGGTTTCTGCAGGGAACAGCTCCTGACCAATGCAGGGTTCCCTTTGGATGTCTTTGTGGTCATGGATGGTTACGTCTGGGGACAGCTCCTGACCAATGCAGGGTTCCCCTTGGATGTCTTCGTGGTAGCTGCTGTTTTTTTCTGGGGAAAGCTCCTGACCAATGCAGGCTTCCTCTTGGAATACTTCATGGTCAGTGTTGGTAACTTTTGGGGAGAGCTCCTGCCCAATGCAGGTTTCCCTTTGGGATTTGTTGCTTTCTTCTTCATTGAGCTCTCTCTGTTCCTCACCTCTGCACTGAGAAAGTTCCAATTCCCCAGACAAGGCCCTCTCCTTTCGCTCCTTCTCTCCCAGGCCTGAGGCTCTGTCTTCTCCCTCCTGCTCCTCACGGAGTGCCTGGGCTCCCAGTGGGCTGGGCAAGGGGCTGGTGGTGCAGCAGGGGCTGTGAGGCGCCGTGACTGGGTTTTCTTCCATTTCTCCTGGGGCTGCTGCTTTTTCCAGTCCGACAGCCATGCTTTGTTCCAGGTCCCCAATTTGTGAACTTTTCCTTCCTTGAAAGAAAGCACTGCTATGTTTAGAATGTTATATTTTCTCCAACAGCCCATCTCTAATGTGAAAATTAATGTGCTCTGCCCGAGAGCCTCTGCAATAACATTGAATGCATTAAAAATTGCTTCTTCTATTTGATACTGATTAGCTGGGTTTTAAAGTATGACATAGCCAGCCACAATTGCATTTTATTGGTTTACATTTTTATAACATTTTACATAATGTAAAATTAATTTCCAAATTATTATCAGGTTAGCAAATATTCTAGCTATTTTGAGAGCTTGGAAAAGCCTTCCTATACATTAACATAGGGAAAAGTGTAGCAAGGACTTCAGAAGTGCAGTATTATGGCAGCTGCCCAAAGTACCTCACTAGTGTGGCAATACTGATGGCTAAGCCCAGAAGACTCGTGACGTGCCAAAGCATCACGACAGTTAAAATAACCATAGAAACCAGTGCTTTTTATCACAATTGTTTAAGAAAAATAATATTTTGCCTAAAAATAATAGGCTTTATGGCTTTCCAAAAGGAAATTAAAGAAGTTTTCCAATAATTGTCTTGATTTTATTCTAATTTTTTTGAAAAAGATGTGAAGGAATTAGCAGCGAGAAGGTGTTGGGAAGAGGAGTAGATCTGTCTCCAAATATTTCCATTAATCTGGCATATTTTTAATACAATTAAATCATGGAAAAAATATGAATAATAAAAGCTTTGCCGCTTCAAATACATCTCTTTATTGCTTTCAAATAAAGTAATAATAAAAAAGAGTCACTGTGAAATTGTGTGGGCCTACAATCTCTGAGTCATCTTTAATCTGTCCTAATTTAGAACTAGATTGATGAATAATCAGTAATTTAGAACTAACTGAAATTTAGACTGATGCAACAAATTTCACAGAGGCATTCCCAGTTTTTACTGGTTTTGTAGAATCATTTTTACAGCCTACAGCTCACACTCCTGTGACCTACATCTATTCCACCAGAGAAGTTCCAACCTCATGGACCTTTTCCTTGATGTGGGGTCAGCCATCCCCAAGGGGTGGCCTCTTTCTGGCCAGGCAGGCACTGGTGCAAAGCCCAAACCGAGCTCCTCTCCTGAGCAGGGCATCTCCAACACCCTGGGCCTTGGCATGGACAGAGGGTCCCCCTTCTCTGCTTGCTCTGACCCTCCTGCCCCAGCCTTGCTCAATTCCATTCCTGTGCCTCCCGTGAGGGACACTCTCCACACAGATCTGGTTCTGATGCCTTGGAACCACAGCACTGTTTTTCCTGGATTTTAGCCAGGGCTTCACCTATGGAAGGGATACAGACACACAGGAGGAGTGTGTTGAGCTTTCCCTGGCCATCATTAGTGACTGCAGGCCCTTAAGAGCTGTTTTGTTTCCCTTTTCCCCACCAATAGCCCTCAGTCCCCTCCTCCCCGACCCTTCCCCTCAGCACACCCGAGCCCTTCCCGCCCTTTCCCCCTCAGCGCTGGCCCCGCCACGCCATGCCCCCAGGGCAGCGCTGAGAATGTGGCCACGCCCACAGACCTGGCCACGCCCACCAGCCGGGACGGCTCCCCGGCCTCCCCTCCCTGATTAACGCCCTTGGTTCCTCCCTCCTTAATAGCGCACTAATTAACCCCTTGGCGGCCAAGAGCAGGGGTTCGAAGGAGCTCAGTGGGACACCCTGGCTGCATCTTTGCAGGGCAAGGATGCCCAGTATTTCCCCATCACGCAGAGCAGGGATCCAAGGCACCGTTATCCCACAGGAAAGATGGCCCATCCCAGCCGACACCTCCACGAAAGGCAGAGGAGAAAGGCAGGATGCTAAAGACACAGAATCACTAAAGAGATCCCCAGCTGAGTGTTATCCCCACCGTCCCACCCCTTCCAGCTCCATGCCATGTTTACAAGAGTTCAGAAAGAAGATAAAAAAATAGAAACAATCTCAAAAAAAAGCGAGATCCTGGAAGAAAAAAATGCATCTGTACCCAGGAGGCTCCTCTGGAACCTTCTTGAAAATTGCTGCACTGGGGAGAACAGCACAGGGTGTCCTAGGACAAAGAGCTGGACACTGATCCCTCCTAGCCTCCTTTGCCTCCTGGATCCTCCCTATCTCAGGCAAGGATAGTCCAGAATATCCTCCTGGATCTGTCCCAGGAAGGTCCTTGCTCCCTGGTGCCGGACAAGAGGGATAGAGGTGGCCCTGTCACATTCATCCCACTCATTCTGCCATGCACTGGCTTTCCCCTGGGGTGTTGATGCCCCTTTTCAAGGTGTCCAGCCCTATTCCTGAGGGAAGAGCCCTTGGCAGCACCCATGACCATAACCAACCTTTGCTGGCGGGCTGGGAACACTACTGAGGGAGGGGCTGTTCGTGGTAACCTGAAACTCAGATCCTGCTGTGTGCCAGGGGTACTCTACTTGATGAGATGGGGGAACTCCCTCAGCCGAACACCCACAACTTCCCACAGCTCCTCACAGACAGCATCTGCGACAGACAGGTCTCCCACTACCGTCCCCAGCCAGGGGCCTCGTGGCTCATGGCAGACCCTTCTTCCTCCCCTGGGAGCCTCCTCACAGTGAGGGGGAGCCCCCCACAGCCCAGGACTCACCAGCTCAGCCCCCACCAGAGCCAGGCCACCGCCTGAACCCCCTGTGCCCTGAGCCACGTGGGGATTGGCGGCTGTCCCAGCCACAGCGATAACAAATCCATCGAGGTTCACACCTCTGACAAGGGGAAAAGGGCCAGTAAAACCTCAGCTCGGGCCCTGAGGAGAGAAGGCTTAAGGCTGCAAGGTCCCTGGGGAAAATATATTGGAAGGTGCTGGGCTCCATCAGTGCTGCTCTCTTTTGAAACATCACCTCCTAAGGGCACACGAGCCGGCCATTCCCACATGTCGGAAGCCAAGCAGGCGAGGCACAAGGCTGCCTTGCTGGAACAGGCAACTTCTCTGGGAAAGAGCATGGAAAAGGAAGCTGTGTGCCCCGTGGAATCCAGGTCAGGAGAAGAACACACCGATGCTTCTTGCCACTGTTGGGAGAAATGTGATGGGGTGAAAGCTCAATTGTAGATGAAGGTGGCCATAAATGTGGGGCACAATAGAAAGAGTGTCTTAAAATACATTAATAGGAAAAAAAAAAACCTTGTAGGAATAACATTGTCCCCTTCCAGGATGTGGATGCTCACCTCACAAACAGGGACAGAGGCATGGCACAGGTATTCAATTAATTGTTTGCCTCTGCCTTCAACACTCATCCCTCCCTTCCCAGTGAAAAACATGGATTATCACACTGAACCCTCCAGAGCCCAGAGGAAGGTAAGCCCTGCTCAGCACCATCTAAACCATCTGTGTGCTATCCACCACATTCCCATCCTGAATCCAAACCTATCTGGTAAGCACAAATGTATGCTACTTACTGGGAAGAAAATGGATCCCATCTCACTGAAAACCAGTACATCAGCCAGTTCTTCATCCAGCACACCCTCTCCCTGCTCATCTCACACCTGGACACCTGCCCCAGAAGTATTCTGTGAGGGATAGGATGAAAACTCCTCTTAAAATCTGAAACAGTACCTGCATTGCCTTCCCATTTTCCATGAGACGAGTGACCTTATGTCAGCAGGATAATCAATAGTTAGACAGGAATTTCCCTCTCTTATCTCATGCTGCCCATGGCTGCTGCTAGCACTGTCCTTCCATCACTTCCCAGTAGAGCCAAGTATGACCTTCTCCACCTGTATGACCTTCTCCACCCTTTCTCCTGCTATCAAGATTAGATTAACAGGGCTGCAGTTTCCTGGAAAGTCCAAGCCCTTCCTTTCCAGTTGGATACAGCTGAGCCAGCATGGACCTCTTTCTTTTCAGGAGCTTGGGTAGATGATTTAGGGGCTTCCTACTGGGACATATCGGGATGAATTCCATCCAAAGCCACAGTCTCATGGATATTGTTCTGGTCCAAGTTGTCCTCAGCAATCCCAAACAGAAGATCACTGTCCCTCACACCACTGTTCCTCCCCCATTGGACACCCTTCAGCATCCAGATAAGCTGGTGGTGCTTGGCAGAGCCAGAGTCTGTTGGACAAGGACACTGGGAACAGCTAAAAGCAGAGAGGACACCCAGAGAGCTGAATTCCTACAGGATTTTGCCACTCCAAGTGGGTCAGCCTCTCCTGAGAGATTGCTTGGCATGGCTTTGGGCATCAGGGTCCAGCTGTGAGCTGCACAGCCACAGAGGGCTGAGCTGAGTGTCAGCCACTCACAAAGAGCTGGGAGAGTCTGTGGACAGGGCACGGGATCCCAGTGATCTCCTGCACTCAGTACCAAATTGCTGGTTAAATTCACTTCCTTTGCTTAAAGCATTCTTGTACTGTCATTTTTTCAGGGGAAAAAAAAAAACTTACATTAAAAAAGAAAAAATGTAGGAAAACTGATTTTTTGTCAGAATTCAACACACAATAAGTGGCACAATATCAGCATGTTTTTCTCATGTGGTTTTTTCCAGTCCCTTCACTTGTCAGAGTATTCTCAAAAAGAAATTGGTTTCTTATGCTGGTTTTGATGAATGATGCACATTTTTGCTCACTACTTTGATTAACCACAATGAGATCACTCAAGAAATATGTTAGCATTCACTGTTTTGAACTTCAGCAGAAACGTAGCTCCACACAGGAAAATTCTCAGAGTTGTACACATTTTCTTAAGAGACTGAGTTCTCTATTCAGTTTGAACAGGATCTTACTCCTACATTAGCTAGTTTGATTAAAGAGTTTAAAAATTACATATTCATCATTGGCAGTTTCCTTACACAGATTGTTCCACACAAAACCCCCACTCTAGATGCTCTTTTATTTCACTAGAGCCATTTATTATTCATGTCACCTAATTCAGTAGCACCAGATCCCAAGATTTCCATTCAGGTGAAATTCCTATTGAAGCCAAGAGATTCCTGTGTTAAAAATTTTAAGTATCTCTCTATGCCTGCTTGAGTGTTATTGAGTCTGGAGTTTTATTTCTAGATTATCAGTAAATTTAAGTGTTCATGGTTGATTCTCCAGTTCAGAGCTGGTTATTAATAAGAAAAAAGTAAGGTGGCAAAGAGCTTATTAAACTGAGGAATGTTCCCTGAATACTGCCTGTAGCTGGAGAGCTTGAGGTAGTTTTTATTCAGTTTTTAGCTGGTCTACTACCTAATTCTGGTACTTCTCTATGGAATTAATGTTTTCCACTGATGTAGGCATATGCCTGAAAAAAGTTTTTTAAAAAAATGTGGTTACAATGTCCTGAGAAAATAAGCTATAAATTAACATTACTGCACTGCACTTAAAAGCAGACTTGCTGGGGGTTTTCTAATCACAGTGAAACGAGATGTCATTTGTCATTAATTCACCGTGAAGTTGGTATTTTAAAGCAACTGTCTTCTCTGTACAGCTGACATCACAAGAAAAGCTTCATGTATGGAAACGTCTTAGTTGCAAATGGAAATTTCATTAACATATGAATATTTCCATTTGCTCAAATACAAATATTTGCCCAGAATTTTGAATGTTTTCTAGTTCTCTATTTTGTTTGAATGGATTTAATGGTGATTCTGCCTCTTGAAACAAATTTGAATCCCACTGCTGGAGTCCTCAGAATCCAAGAGAAACCCAAAGCAGATATGCCTGCACACAGAATGTGTGAGAGATATTCCTGGGATATACTGGACAGATGCTAAATTGGGGAGACTGAGAACTCTACAAAAGGACTAAAGCAACATAGACTCCAGCAGAGAACCAATTCCAATGCCTCAGTCTGAGCAAGGCTTTTGTACAAAATTTGGCCATATAGGCTCTTTAGCTATAGGAAGTTCAGCAGGAACACAGAGCTTTTCTATTTAGGGTTCAGAGTTTGCTGCTCCTAATCTGAACATGATGATCCTCCTGTAGTATTTAACTAGAACTTTTGGATGAATAATCATCCAACACCATGTAGCATCAGCCAAAATGAACAAAGAAAACAGGAACCAACCCTTCCCCAGTGATTTCCAGGTGCTAAGTACATGGCAAAGAGAGGTCCTAGCTAAACAGGCAAAAAAATGCTAATGTGGGTGTCTGCAAAATTGTTCTCATGTTCTCACTCCTCTCTCCAGCCACAATTGCTGTTGTCCAGTAATATCTTGCCTTTCTTAAATCCATTATCCCAGAGGCAATACCAATGTCACTGATGGGCTTGGCCTTGGCCAGTGTCTGGTCCATCCTGGACAGTCAAAAGCTTCTGGCAGCTTCTCCAGAGAAAACTCCCTGCTCTCCTTCCCCTTCCAAAACTTTGCCACACAAACCCAATACATATAACCACCACAAGTCATACAAATAACAAAACACCAGAATGTTAGAACTATTTGTTACTTGTCAAGCTATCATTCAGGTAACATAAAAGATTAATATAGCTGACATTCCTTTAATTAGAAACAAAGAAAAATACACAGATGCAAAGACCTGCACATAAAAAAACTACACAGGAAGATAAAAATATTACATAAAAACCCAACAAATCACCACCACAAAACAACCACCCCAAGCCCAGTGTCTGTTTAGTGTTTTTTTCTGGCTTTTAAAATCAAACTCTTACATATTTTTATATATATATATATATATATATACATATATATGAGGCAGAGTAAACCCTGATGAGTTGTCTCCTCATGTGAGGGTCAGCTGGATGGTGAATAGTGTTCTTGGTCTTGGAGACTGACACTGAGATAAAACAACTTTTTCTTCCACTGACAGTTACTTGTTGATTTGCAGACAGATGCCCCCTTGATCCTCAGAGATAGCCTTACTCAGATTTTTATAGTAAATATTCTTTGATCTATTCCCTGGTATATTTACAAATGATAGCTTTGTTTTTTTCATCCCATTAAGATACCACCTTTGCCATTTTGCAATAAGCACCACTGGGGCAAATGCTGCAAACAGCTTGGCAGCAAATGGAGCAGGACAACCTCAGCCACCTGGAACATCTGCCATCCCCACGTCTGTCACACCCTCAAGAGTGACGTATCAGCCATCGCCACTGTTCTCTGTAATAAGTTAAGCACCACTTGCTTCACCCCTCTTGTCTCACTCTGTCCTGGTTTTGCCTCACCTTGAAATTAGAGGCTTTAGGAAGAATGTCATGCAAAGCTTTGTGCCGACAGCTGCACAGCTGGTTTGCTTCCCAAAATAAACCTCACTTCATATTTTACAAAATATCATAGATAGAGAATGGCAGGGAATTTTGACATTAAGCTTACTGTACTCATGGAAAAATCCCTTTCTCTGCTTTGCTTTGGTTTTTATTTGCTCATTTTTTAAACCAGGCTCCTTGACTGAAATTTCTTTGATAGATACACACCTAAAGATTAATCCAGCTTAAGAATAATAATAAAAAAAGGACACATATAAATACAATTCTTACATATTTCTAACTGGAGGGTCCACAGTTATACAGACTATAGGCGGTTTTACCCTAAGGATTGCAGAAGACAATATATTCCAGAAGAAGCAATTTAAGAGATGGGAACAGAGACGTTATGCAGCTTCCTAGACAACTGCAGATCCTGCTAACTATGGTGAAACAAATCAGCTAAAGACCTCCCCCTTCCGATGATGTAATATCACATACTGAAGACGTAAGCACACCAACATTTCATTACACACCTATGAAATCAGTGAGGTGATCAGTGAGCGAGAAGAATCTATATATATATGTATATATAACTGCTGCAACACAAGTCTTGATTTACTTGCTCACTTCCAATGTAATGAATAGAATTCAAAGCACACTTCTCAGCCATGGTATCTACTGAAAAATTACCTCTCACTCCAATATTAGACAATCCTTTGCGATTACCCTAGTAATTATCACATCCTGATGCTCTGCTGCCATATTTTACCCTTGCTTCCATTTATATTCAGCAGATATTGATATCTCTCTATAATTCTGTGTGATGTGACAGCATATTTTCCAGTGCTTTACAACGACTAAACACACATGTACTGCTATCAGCCTACAGAAAGCCCTTCTCATCTACCAGAAGCATATTCCACATTTCTCGTGTACCATTTCAGACAGCAGCTGTCACAAGACAGCGAAGAAAAGCTGTGGTGCACTTGTGTTGAATCCGTTTTGGAGGCAATGCTCTCCCGCTGCCAAAAGCCCTCCTGCAGCCCCTGAAAAAATACTGCACTTTCCTTTTCATGCCCCTAGTTGGGAACCCAGTGCTTCAAACCCTTCTGCTGTTTCCTGCTCATCACCCAAAATTATAACTTGTGCAGACAGACACCGTAAATAACTCCCATCACTGGTCCGATGTTCAGACGTTCAGATGGTCAGAGTATTCAGGTGTATTTCTTAGACCTACACACAGGACTCCAGCACATGCAGGCAGATGTTCAAGAAAAGCCTACAATTTCCAGGGATTCAATCATCTGTTTACTCCTACCTTTGATATCATAAGTTGTCCTGTCTATGTGATCCTCACCACTTCATCAGTAACAGTGGCGACTAATGGTACACAATTACAGAATACAGTAATTTCATGAATACAAGCCGCACCAATTTGACCAAAATTTTGGTGGAAACCCGGAAGTGCGGCTAATATTCCGGGGCGGCTAATCTATTAACAAAATTCTAAAAGCTGCCAACACGGAAGTGAGAGCCCGCGGCAGCCCCAAGCCAAGCTGGAGCCCCGCCGGCCCCGGCAGAGGTGGGAAAGCCTGGCAGAGGCGGGGCCAGCAGTGTGGGGGGCGGGCGGCAGAGCCTGAGCCAGCATGGCGGGGGAGCCCGGGAGAACTGGGGCTAGCAGTGCAGGGGAGCATGGCAGAAGCAGGAAGGCCGGCGGGTGGGGCTGCCTGGCAGCGGGGGAAGCCCAGCAGAATCGGGGCCAGCAGCGTGGGGGAGCCCGGCGGTGCGGGGGCCTGCAGTGCCGGCCAGGGCGAGGAAACGCGGCGGCGGTGCAGACGGGAGGGGGCGGCCGGCGAGCCTGGTGGCGGCGGCGGCAGCCCTGCCGGCGGGGCGACCGAAAGCGGCGCTCGCGAAAGCGGCGCTCGGCGAGTGAAAGCGGCGCTCGCGAAAGCGGCGCTCGCGAAAGCGGCGCGGCGCGGGGCGGGCGCGGCGCTCGCGAGGCGCGGCGCTCGCGAGGCGCGGCGCAGGGCGAGCGAAAGCGGCAGTGGGGCGAGCGAAAGCGGCAGCGGGGCGGGCGGCGAGCCCGGCGGCGGCAGCCCTGCCAGCCGGGCGAGCGAACGCGGCAGCGGGGCGGTGCTGACGGGAGAGGGGGGCCAGCGAGCCCGGCGGCGGCGGCAGCACCACCCGGCCAGCCCCGCCGAGCCGTGGCGCTGAGCTGGGCCACCCGGCCCCGTCGGCAACCATGAGCGGGCCGAGCCTTCCTGGCCCCGCCCCGAGCCAGTAAAGCCCGCTATGCCGCGATCCTGTTACTAATTGGCCAATTTGTGAAAGCTGCGCACGGATTCTCGCAACGAACGAAAGTGCGGCTAATATTCGGGGTGCGGCTTATCTATTGACAAAGACAGCAACATTGTCGAGGCACCGGGGGTGCGGCTTATAATCCGTGCGGCTTGTATTCATGAAACTACTGTAACTGTGAACCTGTTCACAAAACAGGCATTAAAACTCCGCTAATCTGTGGCTCATCCACAGACAGAATAAAGCAGCTCAATGAAAGATCTGGAGTTTTTCTGTTTTAAAGGTTGCAAAATGATGAGATGGATGGAAAATTGGAGCACTTGAGTTCATGTTGCCAGCAATTCTCACACAGTGTACTGAATTTGTACTCCTCTCTGCACACCAAAATATCTCTCAGAAGCCTTTAATGGGATCCCTTCCAAGGATGTAGCTGAGTTCAAGCCCACAGTGTTACATATGGTTATGGATGCCTATCTCCAGCTCAGCTATCATGCTGGAATCATACAGCAATGTCACTAAAAATTCCAACAGCAATGCTTCCCAACACAAGTATCAGAACTGTGTTAAATGAGATCAAATGGTAATGATCACAGAGATCACAGGTTTCAGCCCTGACCAGAAAAACACAAAAAGAACAAAAAAGAAGTGATTTGAAGATAAAATCAGATCCTAACTATTACAAAAATGCATTTAGAAGCATCAAGCACATACTTAAGGAACAGCATTATAAAGACTGGATGGAGAAATGAATTACTTGACAGTATCAGTGAATATCAATTTGCAGTTCACCTTCAAAAAGGAAAGATAGCCCCACTACTGTTATGATGATTTCTCATGTCAACCACAGCGAATGGCAAGAGGTAATTCTTCTTAGCAGCATGTTGAATTATGTATCTGTACATAAGCCTTAAATGTGCATTTTAATTTCACCTGAGTAAATTACTAGTATAAATCCTACCCTCCTCAAATATCTCAGAATTTTTAATTAACTTAATATCATAATTTTAACCAGGCAGTCACAAACTATGAGTAACATCTGATTCATATTCAGAAGTAAACACACCTGCTTTTCAACAACTTTTCTAATTACTGGCTCATTTTACCCTTTCCATGGCATTGAAGCCAATTTGGGTCATACTGGTTTTAGCTGGTGATGAGTCCTTCCAACTCACAGATGATGTATAAGAAGTTGCTGTGTTGTCAGTTTGAAGGACATTTTCAAATGCACTGTGGCAAATTACACATCACTTTTCTTCTGATACGCCTCACTTCACTATGAGCTTCTACCAGGCAAGGTTTTGCCAAGAATATTCAGGCTTTGATTTGAAGCACAGCCCCACCATTTCATTGTCTTAGGTCTGTGTCATAACGATTGAGGGAGTGGTACTATATACTGAATAAAACAAAGGGCTTATTTCTAATGTTAAAGATAACAAGAGAACAAACAAACGTGGGGTTAGAATACTTAGGTGTCCTTTAAAAACTGCAGCAAACCGACTGCCACCTGTTCCTGAAAGCACTACATCTTTTAGGAGTAATCAGTGAAGCAAAAGGAACCCTGCTTCAAGGGTGGTTCATCACCTCTCTGCTCTGAGCATTTAGTCTGGCCAGGACATGCACCTTCAGAAGGCTGAAGCTGTTCTCACAGATCTGATTGCACTTAGCCACTGAAATATGCATATGGTGTAAAATATATCTACTGAAGTTTTCAAACCTCCAACACAACTAAAATGTGACAAATTCTCATACACGAAGCCCTGTTCATTCTCAAACCAGCCTATATGCAGATTTCTCAAAGTCAGCATCATTATCTTAATTTGTAGCATACTAGTAAACTCCACACATCTGCAAAGGAAAAAGCAAACTCCCTTCTGGTTCAAGTTGTATAGATTTTATTCACAGAAGCTATCGCCTTCTGACATCTACCTCTAAATTGCTTGATATAATGAGAGTACCATACCTGTCATGCTTCCTTCAGTTGCTGTGCTAACTCATATTGTAGATCAAAACAATACAAAAGCCATGAAAAATACAGATGTCAAAAATGGTTATGTCCTCTATT
This sequence comes from Catharus ustulatus, assembly GCF_009819885.2. NCBI lineage: Eukaryota > Metazoa > Chordata > Aves > Passeriformes > Turdidae > Catharus > Catharus ustulatus. The sequence goes on along the minus strand of NC_046247.1, from coordinate 7,276,198 downwards.
AATCAATTGTAAACCATCACTTCAACAGTTTACAGAATCTGTGTTCTAGATATGAAAGTCCCCTTACAGCTATAAGAAAAATGAATGTTCTAAGGTCCTTTGGTGAAAGAATCACAGGCAGAGGAGCTGAAATCTGGCCTGAAGTCCTGGGTAGGAAGGGCTCCTTTGGGCAACTCTGGCAGTACCTTATTGTCACAAACACAGAACACATCTTTAGTATCCTCCATCCCTCTAAATGTGCTGATGTCTCTGCGTAACAGATGCTTTAGGAAGGAATGAGCAAGTTATACATGGGTAACCAGCAGAGAGGATTAGCAGGTTGGGAGCCACGGCAGGCGGGGCTCTGAGGTAGGAATGCCTTGCATTAGTTCCCCATATATTGCCAGTACGTATTGCTGAATGGCAGGACACTCTGGAGGCTTTTTCTGTTTAAAACAGGGCTACAGGCAAAGAAAAATGAAGTACAGTAATTTCACGATTATAAGCCACACCATTTTGACTAAAATTTTGGTCTGAACCCAAAGTGCGGCTTATAATCAGGTGCGGCTTATATATGGACAAAGAATGAAAAGTTGCTGTTTTCGTTTGGAGGACAGGTGTCTGTTGAGTAAAGCAGGAGCTTCTCTTTGAAATGGAGAATGTAAACCCCCTCCCTCCAAATTATTATAATTTTGAAATCAAGGGGCTCTCAGGCAAAGATATGGGAATTAGGAATAACAGTTCTTTTCTAGGGAAATTAAAATAGAAATACAGTACTACAAAGAAACAAACTCCAAACCTGGACAAAGTCAGAGTACAACCTGACACCCTGTCAGGCAGGGTGTTGGTAGCAGTCCCATTAAATGGTGGTTGCATCCTCCTGCAGTGACAGATGTGATTCAGTTGGAGCAGTGCTCCTGTAGAAGGTGCAGTTTCCCTCCAGAGGTCCAGTGGTGATGTGGAGAAATCCAGTTTTCCTCTGGAGTCCAGTGGAGAAAGGGGCTCCCTTAGTGTCCCAAAACCTCTGTTTTTATCTTGGTAAGAAATGTTGGGCTCTCCCCCCTGGCTGGAGCAACTTCCAATGGGATGCAGTAATTTTATCAGTCCCACAGTGGGACTCAATGGGCCATTAGCAGAAAATGACTCGCTGGAGGAAGGATGGGATGTGAAAAGATAAAGAACAATGCCCTGCCTGGTTTCAATGGATGGCCGATTAACAGAGTATCTCCACAGAGATAAGGATCACTGCCCCCACCCTCAACAGATGGTGATAGAATAGATACCTTTTATCACACTCTGAATTGTAATGTGCGGCTTATAATCAGGTGCGGTTTATGTATGGACAAAGAACAAAAAGTTGCTGAAAACCAGAAGTGCGGTTTATACTCAGTGCGGCTTATAATCGTGAAATTATTGTACTCTGATTTTTTTCTAGATGAGATGAAAATATTAATGTCCTAGCTCATTCTTAAATAATCATAAACAATGCTGACAACTAGAAACTACGGGCTTTTAGTATACACTGACTTCACTACACCCATAGAAGTATTTAACAATTTTCAGAAGCTACTTATAGCAGATTTGTTGAAAACTGGGCTTAAGTGACTTTAATAAACACACAAATTATTGCACAATCTCTGGGTTACAAGTGGTTCCCCTAATTTAATTGTAAAAGTTATTTCCCTGTTTTCATTTTTTTCTTCCTAGAAAAATTCACCAACTATAATCTCATCCCTTAGACAGCATACAACCTGCATTAGCAATCCACTTTATAACCAAAAACAAGTACATGTGTAAACAGTTATTAACAAACGTGCAGTGCAAAAAACTCCCATCATCGAGTTATTTAAGTAATATATAACCTCAATAAATACAAACCAAAATAAAATCCCAAATCTGCCAAATAAAGAAAATAGTAAGACTCCTATATGGAGTTGGATGAGGTCCCTTTCTCCTCATTTAAGGTAGACAAGGAACCAACTCTTTGTGAAATGAAGTGAATGATGGAACTATGTGGCTGTCAAAAGCAGATTCTGAAAAAGAAAAATGTGGGAACAGGCAGAATATAATCATGACTAGTGAGATATCTTTGAATAGGTTGTGATTCTATAAAAACTGTGACTTAGAAACAAATCAAATATTAATAATTCAATAACTTGAAGTAAAAAGCAATCATCTAAATTCTGGTCTTATTTGCACAACAAATTTAGTAAAAGCAGAAGGAAACCTTGAGCTTGCACCACAAGAAACTGCTGGAGCAAATATTTTTCATTTAATGTCCCTTCTAATTAACTAAACGTGCATGCTGAAAGCAAAAGCAGATACATCCCTGATAAAATTCAACATGGAAAGTTTAAGACAAGACAAACTTTGAGTGCAGAAAAGGCAGAAATGGAACAGTCATATCTTCACTGGAGAGAAAAGATCAAGCAGAATGAAAGAATGGAAAGGAATTACTTTTTCCACATATCATACTTGTCATTGCCAAAGAAGATGTTTTTCAGTAAAGCTTTACCTTTCTCACAGTGACTTCCAGTGAATCCAGAAGGGCAGAGACATTTGTTAGGAGCTACACAAGTTCCACCATATCTGCACCCTTCTTCACAGAATGCTGCAAGATAAAAGGAATATGTGGGAAATGCTTAATTTTAAAAAATACATGTTTGTAGGATAATAAGAAAAGTGTCTAAATTTTAAGCACTTAACAGAATTTAGCATATTAAAATTCAGTCCACCTGCAAACACAAAGAGAAATAACTCACTAAAATGACAAGAGGAAAAATCTCACACTACACCATAGGCAAGCCACCTCACCAACAAAAGATTAGTAACCATTTGGAAGAAGAAGAGAGGAAAAAATACATCATATGGTTTTAATGGGGCTGATCATCTTTCCATTATATCAAATATGCATATGACAATTATAATGCTCTGCTAACCCACAGAAAACAGGCAGTTTGGATGGTGTTAAGTACTGTGTTCCTCACTTCTGTCAAAACTTCACTGAAATGTCTGTAAACACATCATATTTTGCTTTTTAATTTTTTATTGTAAAGGACAAGGTATGTTTTGAAGAATTAAGAAAGTAAATAGGGTGAGGATCATGACTGCAAATAGGAGAAGAGCTCAAGCCCAGTATAAATGTCTCTACTGAGATGTGATTTTTGATGGAGCAATAGTGAAGTACTTCAGAAGTGTATGTGCCCAATAACTAGGATTTCAAAGAGCTGATGGATCTCATCTTTTTCTGTGGGCTGTGTGGTGTTCCTCCTGCTTGCAGCCAGTTTGGCAGAAAGTCCACTGAGTGTGCAAGAAGTCTGCTCACTGCTTAAAATGACTCAGTTTTTTATTTCTTTTTGTTTTGTCTGCATAGGGAGGAGAGGAGAGGAGAGGAGAGGAGAGGAGAGGAGAGGAGAGGAGAGGAGAGGAGAGGAGAGGAGAGGAGAGGAGAGGAGAGGAGAGGAGAGGAGAGGAGAGGAGAGGAGAGGAGAGGAGAGGAGAGGAGAGGAGAGGAGAGGAGAGGAGAGGAGAGGAGAGGAGAGGAGGGGAGGGGAGGGGAGGGGAGGGGAGGGGAGGGGAGGGGAGGGGAGGGGAGGGGAGGGGAGGGGAGGGGAGGGGAGGGGAGGGGAGGGGAGGGGAGGGGAGGGGAGGGGAGGGGAGGGGAGGGGAGGGGAGGGGAGGGGAGGGGAGGGGAGGGGAGGGGAGGGGAGAAAGGAAACATTTTAAAAAAATATTGGCAAAAAAAAAGTCAACAGTTAATCCTTAACATATCCCATATTACACTGGGAAAGAACCACATGGACCTCTTGAAAGAATTCATAAAGGGCGAAAAAAGATTATGTTTGTTGTCTATAACAATCATGCATGTCCACTGAAAGTTATTAATGCTGATAGAGATTGGTAGGTCAGAAGGCTTCAGTTAGAGCTCTCATGCAATTTCTTTGTCACCCTAATGGATACTACCAACTTAGTCCTGTGAAATACCTGCTTCTTACAATAAATCCTGTTAGGAGGTCAGCAGAGTGAGGCGGCATTTTCTTCTGTTCTCTTAAAAAGATTTCTAAAAGGGAAAGATTGTGGCAGGGCTGGTCATGTAAAGGAGGTTCCCCTCAGAACTTATGTGTTATGTCAGTGAAGCAGCTGGATTGACATCCACAGGCACAGTCAAGTGTTCCATTCACATCTGGGAGAATGGCTGGGATGCCTGTCATGGGCCAAAACTCTATCTTTCCATTCCTTCCTACAACTGTACCACTGATATGTACATTGAAACGTGCCAACACTTACTTGTCAAGAAATGTTACTATCCTTTATATCTCCAATCTTAGCAACTCACAGGGAAAAAAAAAACAAAACCAAAATATTTGCTTAGAGACACCCTAAGGAACTTCTGCACTCCAGGCTCAGTGAGGAAGAACTTTGTACTGCCCAGGCACCAGCTCGTTGTACAGATGTTGGAGGATGAAGCTGAGCAATGGTTGCAGAAGGGAAGAATGCAACTCTCCTTTTCAATTTTTGTAGATGCTGAAAGATTCTCCGCAACACAGACTAACTGTGCTTGTCTTTGTCACTCAGGCTTTAGTGGATTTTGAGATGTGGTTCATTCTTACATTTTTATGCAAGAGGAGAAAACCCTGAGGAAGAGTGACAGCTTATCCTGCCATTTCCCAGACAGTTCTTGTACAAACCATCTCATTCCTGCATTGTAGAGGCTTGCAGGAAATAGAACATCAATCCTGTGAATCTTGGAACACAGTTTAAAAACCAGACTAAAGGCTACTGTCCTCAACTGCTAAAAAAGAGCTCACAGTACTATATGCAGTACTGATAGCATTACTCTGAACAATAAAATGCTCAATACCTCTAATAATAGGTTTCAATTACATTTCAATATAACATTTCAGTTGCTAGTAATTTTACCAAACTTCATTTATTTGAACTCTTTTCTCTAATAGGCCTGCCTCTGGCTGCAGCCTTTTAACACATTTTCTCAAAACTAATTCATTTCCAATAATGAGATTTTTCCTTTACAGCAATAGCAGAAGAAATTAAACAAAATCCTTACATCCATTCTGTACCTCTGCCTCATGAACAGGAGGACCCAACAGGTAGCTGCTCAGCAACTGAACTGGAAAACAACTGGAGTGCCCATGCCCTCCTGAAGCTAATTGCTTTGGGACTTGTGCTTTGTTATGTGTCATACGGGCTATGGGATATGTGGTTTGGATATGTCTGGTTCCACTGTGGTTTGGACCCCTCCAAATCAGAAGTCTATCAGAACCAGCAGTTATAAATGTTGATTGCAGACTCCCTCTCTCCTTACTCAAAGTTAACACAAGAAAGACAAATCATGGCTGGATCAAATATTGCTAAAATATTCCCATATGTAGACCCTGTCTCTGAAATTATTTGCAGGCTGGCAACCTTGAGATAAAGGAGAGGGGTTACTGAATTTCCATAAAGGTATTATCAGGAAAATTAAGAGAGGATGCCACTAAGGTAAAGTCCACACTAGTAAACTTCTATTGTTTAGAAGCTCATTCAGTATTCTGTCTGTGAAAGAAACAATCTATTGATTTCAGGAGGCTTCTGCCAAAGTCAACAGATCGCTCCAATGCCAACAGATTTCTTACTCCAAAATAAAAGCCTTAGACTTTATTGTATAAAGACCTTTCCTAAACAGACATAATTTCTCTGCAGAGGAGGAATTTTATTTCTGTTGCACATCCTCTTTGATGATGCATCTGTAGAGAACAGAAACAGCCAAAAATAAAAGTCTACTGGTAAGTCATTTTTGTGATGATGTTGGAGGCGGGGTGAGTCTTACTGAAGAGCTCCACAAAGAACAGCATGAAAGCACATTGCTCCTGGACAAGCACAAGCTGCATTATTCTGGTTTTTGTATGGCAGCACAGTACACATTGCTGGGCTATCACAGGAAAGCAAATACTGCAGCATGGAACCCTCAAGTCAATCAAATACCTCTCACTTTCAAGTGTAACCCAGTAGATATTACAAAACATTTATATTTGAATATATAAAATTGTTTTCGCTAAAGAAAATAAATAAAACCAAGTAATTACCCTACAAATTTAAAGGAATATTACTTGACTCTGAAGAGATGCAAAGATCACCTTCCCAAATAAATAATATATATTATTTTTTGATATACTAAAATTGCCTGCAAAGTAAAAAAATGGACATTCAGGAAAGGCAAGGAAGGGGTCAGACACAGACTTCCTGGGTAAACAAAAATATGCAGTGTTGGAAGAGAGACGGGCTAGTGTAACTTTACCAGGAATTTGAGAATCAGTTGATGGGAGGACCACGGTTTCATTAGCTGATTGGATTTACTCAGACAGGTACACACAGCAGTGCAGCTGGTAACAATCCAACCATGTAAGTGAAATACCAGAATAATCAGATGATACAGAGTTCCTCAGGTGGATTTAGAGGTCAGCTAAGAAACTGAAGAGAAAGCAGAGAACTAAAATAAGGGAGCAGCAGAGGCTCTGCTCTTTTTCTCTGTACTCAAGTGTGACACTATCATCTATAAAAGTACAAAACTCTTTTTGGTTCAGTGAGCTACATCCACTGGACACAGGGTGCGACTTATTTCACACACAGCCTGTCAAATGCCACTGGAGTCCTTTTACAGCTGGCTGGAGTCAGAGGACAAATCTGGCTGGAATGAATTTTGGGCAAAAGAACAGTCCTGGAAAATTTTCTTCCAACATACTGAGGCAAGAAGGGGAGCACGGGTCAGTTTGGCAGCCAGGATGCAAACACATCTGAGAGTGGAAGACAAACCTTCAGCTGGGCAGCTCCTACTTTAGTGCTGGGTTTGAAAGCCAATTAATACTTCAGATTTTATGTGTGCTATGTAGGAGGGTTTGGAAAGAACCTATAAATTTCAGGTTTTGTATCAGCTGAATGTAAAGGTATTATTCCTGAATTATTTTTCTAAAAATTTCCCATGCAGTTATTTTTCTAAAAATTTCATTTGCAAATGTAATTAGCATAATTGCTGCCTAGTGTAGTAGAAATTACAAATCCTGGCAGTACAAAATGTGTAAGTGCATATGAGCTAAATTTGAGTAAAGATCAATGAACTCAGAATTTAAGTTAGATGAGGGTTTTTTAAAGTACTCAGGAAAGCATGAAGGAATTCCTTCAAACTTGGCAGGCAACACACAGTGAAAGACAGAAAAGAGGACAAAATAGAAAAGTCTCTAGAAAGATTATGAAGAATAACAAATACATCATGAAGAAATTATGTCAAATATAATAGACATACACACATACTGTGTGTTAGTTTGTGTGTGTATGTACAGATTTGCATGCTACATTATATTTATACAAGTGGCAAACTAATATTTTAGAGTTTGTCAGTAGGCTATTTCAGCTGATGTAGCAATGAATCTTTTCAAGATCCCAGTGCTCTGTCACACAGCACTTGCAAAATTAAGATTTAGGTGCATTTGGAAGGCTGAGCATATCTCTCAGGCGGCTCTGAACTCTGAGCCCTTTCTTTACTGTTGTATGGTGCTAAATTCCCTTGTTGCTTGGTGTTTTGCTTGACTGATATGGAATCAAGCTGTGGTCATTTGTAGGCAAACAGCAGACCGTTCATCTGGATGCTTTCAGTGTGGGCTCAAGTGCTCTTTGTCTGGAAATACTGAATTATTTTGAAAAATTAAACCTAAACTCCTGAAAATTAGTACAATGAATCACAGTGATAAATACTAATAATTCACTTTGTACTACCCCATTAATGGAGCTTACTTTTGAATGTGTAAGTTACCTACCCTGATTAATATATTTTCACCTAAAATATTTTCTAACACTGATCAAATACGTTGTATTTAATTAAATTAATTCAGAAAGCATATTGAGCAGACAGAATCTGTCCCTTCTGCTCTCTTGGTAAAATGACATATACAAACCCCTTATTAATGTGAACCTTATTTTATGACAGATATGTGACAATTTTGGAAAATATATTTGAAAAAGATCAATAGAAGCAATAAGGGGCCAAAAGTAATATACAGTAGTTTCACGAATACAAGCCGCACGGATTATAAGCCGCACCCCCGGTGCCTCGACAATGTTGCTGTCTTTGTCAATAGATAAGCCGCACCCCGAATATTAGCCGCACTTTCGTTCGTCGCGAGAATCCGTGCGCAGCTTTCACAAATTGGCCAATTAGTAACAGGATCGCGGCATAGCGGGCTTTACTGGCTCGGGGCGGGGCCAGGCAGGCTCGGCCCGCTCATGGTTGCCGACGGGGCCGGGTGGCCCAGCTCAGCGCCACGGCTCGGCGGGGCTGGCCGGCTGGTGCTGCCGCCGCCGCCGGGCTCGCTGGCCCCCCTCTCCCGTCAGCACCGCCCCGCTGCCGCTTTCGCTCGCCCCGCTGCCGCTTTCGCTCGCCCTGCGCCGCGCCTCGCGAGCGCCGCGCCCGCCCCCCGGCGCTTTCGCTCGCGGCGGCGCTTTCGCTCGCGGCGACGGCGCTTCGCTCGCGAGCGGCGGCGGCGCTTCGCTCGGTCGCCGCGGCGGCGCTTCGCTCGGTCGCCGCGGCGGCGCTTCGCTCGCGAGCGGCGGCGGCGCTGCGCTCGCGAGCGGCGGCGGCGTTTCGCTCGCGAGCGGCGGCGGCGCTGCGCTCGGTCGCCGCGGCGGCGCTTCGCTCGCGAGCGGCGGCGGCGCTGCGCTCGGTCGCCGCGGCGGCGCTGCGCTCGGTCGCCGCGGCGGCGCTTCGGTCGCTCGCCGCGGCGGCGCTTCGGTCGCGAGCGGCGGCGGCGCTGCGCTCGGTCGCCGCGGCGGCGCTTCGGTCGCGAGCGGCGGCGGCGCTGCGCTCGGTCGCCGCGGCGGCGCTTCGCTCGCTCGCCGCGGCGGCGCTTCGCTCGCTCGCCGCGGCGGCGCTTCGCTCGCGAGCGGCGGCGGCGCTTCGCTCGCGAGCGGCGGCGGCGCTTCGCTCGCCGCGGCGCTTCGGTCGCGAGCGGCGGCGGCGCTGCGCTCGGTCGCCGCGGCGGCGCTTCGGTCGCTCGCCGCGGCGGCGCTTCGGTCGCGAGCGGCGGCGGCGCTGCGCTCGGTCGCCGCGGCGGCGCTTCGCTCGCTCGCCGCGGCGGCGCTTCGCTCGCGAGCGGCGGCGGCGCTTCGCTCGCCGCGGCGCTTCCGCGAGCGGCGGCGGCGCTGCGCTCGGTCGCCGCGGCGGCGGCGCTTCGCTCGGTCGCCGCGGCGGCGCTGCGCTCGCTCGCCGCGGCGGCGCTTCGCTCGCTCGCCGCGGCGGCGCTTCGCTCGCCGCGGCGCTTCCGCGAGCGGCGGCGGCGCTTCGCTCGCGAGCGGCGGCGCTTCGCTCGCGGCGGCGGCGCTTCGCGAGCGCCGCTTTCGCTCGCCCCGCCGGCAGGGCTGCCGCCGCCGCCACCAGGCTTGCCGGCCGCCCCCTCCCGTCTGCACCGCCGCCGCGTTTCCTCGCCCTGGCCGGCACTGCAGGCCCCCGCACCGCCGGGCTCCCCCACGCTGCTGGCCCCGATTCTGCTGGGCTTCCCCGGCTGCCAGGCAGCCCCACCCGCCGGCCTTCCTGCTTCTGCCATGCTCCCCTGCACTGCTAGCCCCAGTTCTCCCGGGCTCCCCCGCCCTGCTGGCTCAGGCTCTGCCGCCCTCCCTGCCCCGCCCTGCTGGCTCAGGCTCTGCCGCCCGCCCCCACACTGCAGGCCCCGCCTCTGCCAGGCTTTCCCACCTCTGCCGGGGCCGGCCGGGCTCCAGCTTGGCTTGGGGCTGCCGCGGGCTCTCACTTCCGTGTTGGCAGCTTTTAGAATTTTGTTAATAGATTAGCCGCCCCGGAATATTAGCCGCACTTCCGGGTTTCCACCAAAATTTTGGTCAAATTGGTGCGGCTTGTATTCGTGAAATTACTGTAATGTAAATTGTCCTGTAATACATGATGCTTTTGACAGCATCTCTCACATCCCCAGATAACTCTGGGCTGCTAAATGAATATTGTTGTTGGAATTTTACTGCTATGCTTCCTCAAGGCTAGACTCTTCAATATTTTTAGAGCACCATTTTAAGCCAACTGCAGCTGTCTCTCTAGTAACCTAATAATAAACATGACAAAATAGGGCAGAATACTTCTTCCACAAACCAACTCAACATCATCTTTCAAAATTCAAGTCAACAGTTTAAACTGCAAAACCAAACTGAAATTTACAGTAATTTCACGAATACAAGTCGCAGCAATTTGACAAAAATTTTGGTGGAAACCTGGAAGTGCGGCTAATAGTCGGGGGCGGCTAATATGTGAATAATTTTCTGACATTTACAACCCCAGACGTACCAGCCAGAGTGCCGAGCCAAGCACCTGCCAGTAAAAGCCGGCATTTCGCAATTGTTACAGTGTTACCGTGTTGCCCTGGCTCCCTGCAGGCAACACGGGGGGCGGGGAGAGAGGCGGGAGAGCTCTCTTCTTCCCTCCTCTGCCACAGCCCAGGGGAGGAGGAGGGGGGGGGGGGGGGGGGGGGGCGCCGCCATTGCCACTGTTCGGGGAGGACGGGGGCACTGCGCCACCATTGCTGCGGCCCGGGGAGCCGACGGGGGGGGGGGGGGGGCGCCGCCGTTGCCGCGGCTCCGGGAGCCTACGGGAGCCCTGCGCAGCCATTGCCGCGGCCCGGGGAGGGGGGGGGAAGCGCGCGCCGCCATTGCCGCGGTCCGGGGGTGGGGGGGAAGTGCGCGCCGCCATTGCCGCGTCTCGGGGAGCCGATGGGAGCCCCGCGCAGCCATGGTCGCGGCCCGGGGAGGAGGCGGGGTGCTTTGTCCGCGCCCGCCACCGCTGCCGTAGGAGCGGGGGAAGCTCCGTCCCTGCCTGCCACCGCGGGGCAGTGCCGACCTGGGGTGACCGAGCCCAGTGGCAGCGGCGGCCGGCCCCGAGCGGCAGCACCGGGCTGGGCCACCTGGTCCCGTCAGCAGCCCCTAGTGGGCCGAGCCTGCACAGCCTTAGCTCAGCCAGTAAACCCCGCCCTCCCGCGGTTCTGTTACTAATTGCACGCGGGTCCTCGCTGCGAATGACAGAGCAGCTTATATTCGGGTGCGGCTTATTTATGGACAAAAACCGAAATATTTGCCAACACCCAGAGATGCGGCTTATACTCAGTGCGGCTTGTATTCGTGAATTTACTGTACTTTGAGAAATGTCACGACACGTGGTACTACTGCTGTTTTTCTTTGCACCACAAAAATGTGCTTATTATACTCCCTGTTTGTTTTAGCAAATGGGTATACAAACATAACACCGTTTATTTACAAGTCAGTAATGCTTAATCGTTCCTAAGTTAAGGATAAAGAAGCATGTTCCAGAAGTGCAATAGAAGCATTTTCTCTTGCCTGATCTATTACCACAATTTAGTAAAGACCTTACTTCAAATCTCATTGAACTCACTGAAAAAAAAACAGAATTCAATAACAGCACATGCAATCTGAGGTCTGCTTGGCCATAGTACAGTATATAGAATATTCAGACAACATAAAAATAATTTTCCAGCAACATACATATTACAGATCTCTCATCCCAGTGCTCCAATCCATACAAGTACATTCTGCAAATACATTCAGCAGTAGAATAGCGGGATTACCCCTAATGTAACAGGTATACACTTTTAATTCACTTTTCTTACCTTGCCGTGTAGCACTGACAGGCATCCTCACCAATAAAACACAAGCCTGGTTACCAATGAGAAACATTCTGTCTCAGTGTGAGATATTTACTCTATATTGCTAAAAAAAAATATATCCGAGCACCCTCAAATAACTGTGTATAATGAAAAACACCAGAATGTTCAACAAGCTGTAAGAAAAATGCCTACAATGTTAATAAAACATTGTATTGAGGTAATTCTCTATATGAGAAACACTATCTTTTGAAATTGTAGAGAAACTTTAGGAAAGCATGTTCAGTCATGGCTGGAAGTGAGGATGTTGACTATGTGCAATCATAGCCTCTAAAGTCTCAAATTCAGCAATATTTTTTTAAGGTTCCTTGTACCTTATTGCAAATATAATTGAATCTGAGAAAAAAAAATCCCTTGTTTTGACAGCTGCACGAAATATGCAATAGCAAACCAAGAAATTATTGATAGCATTTAACTATCTGAAGGTGACATTACTGGGAGGAATTAGATTAAAATGGGAAATAAAAAGGCAATGGGAATTTCAGGTCTGAATCAGGCATGCGTAAACACAAGTAATTTACAAATAATTTGCAAAAACATTAAGAGACCTTGAGTTGTTTCTGTCTAAGCAAGCACACTAAAATTCAGGACCGGAATTGTCAGTTCTAGAGATCAGAGTCCTCTGCTTACACAACAGGAAGGACTTCAGTAGGCGAAACTTTCAGAGCTCCCCCACAATATCCTCCAGCCCTCACTCCTTATCAGGAGTGATGCCATGTTAGATACAGACATTTCCCCATTTAAGGAACAGTATTAACAGTTAATCTCAATTTACGGAATCTACCTGGTCTTGCAGTCTATGACAGATAGAGGTCTGAATTCACTAAAGTGCTGCCAAGAAGGCAAACAAGAGATGAAAAGCCCTGGATTCCATAAGCAATGCCCCAGGGCATTCCCTCTCAGTTCAGATCAAGTTTATATAAGAGAAAGAAAGAATAACAAAGAAAACAATGAGGAAGGGTTGGAGAGGTGGAGGAAGAGAGACTCAAACACAGCGCTAAAATATACCACACTAAATAATGAATTCTCTCTTGTAGGTCTGGATAACTTTTGCACTCTTGCACCTCTTCTGACTTACGGAGTTGATGGATCAAAAAAACAATGCAAATAACTATTAACTGGAGACAATTAATCTCAGTTCTTATCTGAACTTTAAATTATAAACTTTTACAGTAGCTAAAATATTACCACTAGTGTAGATTCTTCTTAAAAAATAAAAAAAGTATATTTTCAGCAATTATTTTAATTTTCCTGGTGGCAAAAGACATGTTCATCTCAATACCTAAGATAATCTTACCAAATTAGTTTTATTCATTAGAAAACAGACTAAACTTCCATATTTTGCTTTTCAGAAGAGACACCAGCTTTTTCAATTGGGAAGAAAGAAGTCCTGAAAAGTGATATTGTTCTCACCATTCAAGTGAAATTTCAGTGTAAAAGCAGAGATTGCTTTTTCTCAAGCTGGTGTGACAGCAGGTGTTACACACATCACCATCAGCTTTATAATCGTCATAACACGTTGCTTTTAAATAAATTCTTTCATCTCCAGCCTTTAGACATTATGAACAATTAAGCCTTACAATCCCCCAGTGAGGAAAATGCATTAAGAGCCTGAACCTTCCAGGCACTTCTACAGAACAGAGTTAACTAGAGTAATGTACAGTAAATTCACGAATACAAGTCGCACTGAGTATAAGCCACATCTCTGGGTGTTGGCAAATATTTCGGTTTTTGTCCATAAATAAGCCGCACCCGAGTATAAGCCACTCTGTCATTCGCAGCGAGGACCCGCGTGCAACAAAGTTGACAAATAGTAACAGAATGGTAGCAGGGCGGGGTCTACTGGCTCGGCTCAGGCTGTGCAGGCTCGGCCCGCTAGGGGCTGCTGACGGGGCCAGGTAGCCCAGCCCGGCACTGCCGCTCGGCGGGGCCACTGGGGGCCAGCCGCCGCTGCCACTGGGCTCGGTCACCACGGCCCGGCACTGCCCTGTGGTGGCAGGCAGGGACTGAGCCCCCCGCCGCCCCCCAGAGCCATGGCAGCGGCGGTCCGGGTCCCCCACCACCTCCCAGAGCCACGGCAGTGGCGGCCCGGGTCCACCCCCTCCTCCCCGAGCCGCGGCAATGGCGGCCCGGGTCCCTCCTCTCCTCCCCGAGCCGCGGCAGTGGCGGCACGGGGCCCCCCCGTCTCTGCCCCGGGCTGTGGCAGAGGAGGGAAGGAGGGAGCTCTCCCGCCTCTCTCCCCGCCCCCCGTACTGCCTGCAGGTAGCCAGGCTCCACCCGCAGTGCAACAGAGTAGCGATTTGTAACAATTGCGAAATGCCAGCTTTGCAGCTGCTCGGGTCGGCACTCTGGCAGGCACTTCTGAGGTTGTAAATGTCAGAAAATTATTCACATATTAGCCGCTCCTGATTATTAGCCGCATTTCCGGTTTAGGAGCAAAATCTTAGTCAAATTGGTGCGGCTTGTATTCGTGAAATTACTGTAATTTAATAAAGAATGAATTTAAGAAGTAAGAGCAGAAAAGTAAATATAATCTTTGTGTGTATAATCTGTGAATGAACCAAAAGCATTCCAGAAACCCAAGGGACCACCCTCTCTGCTAGTGTCAATTAGTAATCCATACCAATATACACAGTGCCTAGGAATTCACCCTCTAAATTCTTGGAGCTATAAGACTCCAAGGAGTACATTACTATCACCGCTTATAAGACCATACTGCTGACTTGTGTCTTTGCACATGTAATTATGCAAATATTTCAGCTGATATCTAGAAAACATGCATAACATTGACTGGATTTTGCCACCTACTCCCTGTTTCTATTTGTATTTGAGTAGTAACACGTCAGGGAATGGCAAACTGAAAGGAAAATGATATATAGATCCTTGATTGCTTTCTACAGAATAGTGACATTTTGGTCACCAATCTGACTTCAATGATTCTGCGTCAGTGCAATCTCTATTTTGCTGTATAGGCTCCAGCACAATGTCTTGTACTTCAAAAAACTAAAGTTATGAGAAATCCCTACAACCAGCTTGAATGTGCCTTTAGAATGGATATACTGGGAAAAATTTCTTCACAGAAATGGTTGTGAAGCATTGCAACAGGCTGCCCAGGACAGTGGTGCAATCACTATCCCCAGAAGTATTTAAAGTCCATGTGGATGTGACACTTGGGGACATACATGGTTTAATGATGGGATGGTCAATGCTGGATTCAAGGATTTTGTAGGTCTTTTCCAACCTTAACACTTCTATTATTCTATCAGAGGTGCTGGAACTTTCCAGAAGCACAGTACTGAAAGCCTGGAGTGTCTGGCCAAAATTTCCTTTCCCAACACATGGAAAACACTCCAGCTAGAGTCTGTTTGCCTCCCAAACTGGTAACAGTGCTTCAGGAGCACCCTGGAACAGATGCTGCCTAGATTTTTTTAGTACTTTGGATTCATTTAGGATTGTATAGTTCAACATAAATTTGAAATACCTTTCTTATGCATTAGTCTGCTAACGGTACACAGTTCAGTCTCAGTGTAGAAAAAATAAAGCACCATAAAAGACAGCTGTAATCCTTCCATAAAGTACAGTGTGCATTCCTAATGGAATATGATTTCAAAACAGATTTCCAGTTCCACTTTCTTAGGGTATCTCATTACAACGTTTAGTTTGCAAAAACAGACTATAGGAGTACTTCCTATATTTCTTGGCAATGCAACATTTAATTTTATGGTGCATAAAATGCATTTCTCTTAACAGATGTATGGGTTCCCTGATATTGTGACTAAACTGCTTCATATCCAAAAATGCTGTGTGGTGAACTAGCGAAGCCATGGCATTTATCTTTGTTCTTGTGGCACACACTTCCACTTGCTCCTAACATCCTGCTTCCCTGAATAATAACAAATTTAGTTTTGAGTGCTTTTAAGAGATTTGATCACATGCATGCCATATATGTTCTTACATACATTTCATGACTATGCACACAAAGTTTCCCAGCTATGCATTCTAAAGTGCATAATAAGCATTACAAGACTGTTTATACATAAGAAATTACTAAAATAAAAAATAATTTTTTTTAAAGTTCAATATAAAAAAAATTTCCACAAAATGAAATTCAGCCTTTTGCTTGTCAGAGGTTAGCACCCTTCCCAAATCAAGGTTAAACATCCCATTTAATCCTGTCTCGTCAAAAAAATTACATTTTGCTCTGTGTTGAAAAATTTTATGGGGAAGCATAACTGCAATATTCCCTAACTAATTCAGGGAAAAGCATGGGCATATGTTTCACAGCTGAGAAGAATGACTGTGAGGACCCACCAGAGCCACACAGCAGTCGTAGCACACTGCACAGATCCTGCAGACATCCTACAAACAATGAGGCCCAAGAAATGATCTGAAAGAAGACAAAAGACAGTTATATGACCTGATTTGTGGAAATTCTTCCCTATATAAGTTATGATGTGAAATAAGTTAAGATTTGTTTGATTGTTAGCTTTTTTCAGTTGCCTGCTGTGACTAGGTTTGACAAAGGATAGTGAGGTATTTCTGAATATCTGTACATGCAAGTTTCTGTTCTCAATATTCTCACACTGAGACTTTCTGCAGTCTAGTAACAGCAGCTCTGGCAGCTGATGAGTGCCTTACTTTATAAAACACAAACAATTTTAAACCCCTCAGTCTTGCCCTTTGATGCAGCTTACTAATTGGATCTGTGAGTGGTTTTACTAAATCTGAAAATAGTTTCCAGTAACATGTTACTTGAATCTGCAAGTAGCCTCTTAAAAGAACAAGTAAATGAGCTCCACAGAGTGCATGTTCTTTGAAATATGTCACAAATCATAGGAGTGACTGCTGTGAGAATTGATTTTACTGAAATACTTGGGTTCGAGCACAGACAGCTACAGAGGAAATATCTAAAGACAAAATTGAAATTATTAGATTGAAGTGTTGATGCAAAGGTATATCAAATATTTCAGCACCATGAGCAAACAGGATCTGGACTAGAACGGAAACTACTTCAGGTCATGTTTATTTTATCTATCAAGTATAAACTATGATGAATGAGAGTGTACTTTGCAATGCAATGGTACATTGTTTTGATACTCTTGTTCATATGAAAATGTCACTCATCAGGCATAAGAAATAAAGCAATGCCATGTCATGATTCAGTAAAATAATCAGAAACATAATACTTTGTGGTGTATTCTCTCATGCAGCACCTAGTCTTCATGTGCCTTACTGGAAATCAGCATACACTAAGTATAATTCTACATTACAGTTTGTTTAACACCAAAGCATACTACTCAAGCCAAGAAAGATATATATATATATATATATATATATATGTACGTGTGTGTGTGTGTGTGTGTGTGTCTGTGTAGTGTGGAGATACATACATCAGATACAACAATTTTGCTTATTTTGAAAGCATTAGTGTTTATTTCAAAGATATTTATCTGACCTGCTGGAAAGCAGCTCTGTGGAGGAGAAACTGAGCATCCTGATGGACAATAAACTGCCCAAGAGCCAGCAGTGCCCTGTGGCCAAGGAGGCTATTGGCATCCTGGGATGCTTTAGGGAGAGCATTGCCAGCAGGTTGAGGTTGGTGATCCTGCCCCTCTACTCAGCCCTGGTGAGGCACTTCTGGAGTGCTGTGCCTTATTCTGGACTCCTCAGCACAGGAGAGGTGAGGAGCTCCTGGAGCAGATCCAGTGGCCAATAACAAAGATGATGAAGAGATGGAGCATCTCCTTTAGGAGGAAAGGCTGAGGGAGCTGGGCCTGTTCAGCCTCAAGAGGAAATGACTGAGATAGAACTTGTCAATATCAGTATCTGTAGGTAGGTGTCAAAGGATGGACCAGGCTCTATCTGCTCAGTGGTGCCAGGCAATGAGGTGAGAGGCAATGGGCAGAAACTGATGCACGGGAAGTTCCACCTGAATATGACGAAGAACTTTACTGTGCAGGTGACTGTATATTGGAATAGGTTGCCCAGAGAGGATCTGGAGTCTGTGTGAATATCTCAGTGGAGATATTCAAGCACTGTCTGGTTGCAGTCCTGTGCCATGTGCTCTGGGATGCTCTGCTTGAGCAGGGTCATTGGAACCATAACCCACTGAGGATCATAACCCATTGAGGTCCCTTTCAATCCTGTCCATTCTGTGATTCTGTTTCCAATTACAAAAGTGTAAAGTTGAAAATATGCCTAATAATACCAGGTAGAAAATAAAAGCAAAGTACCACAAGTACTTAAGTCATGTGTTGTTTCACTAATACAAATTCCAGCAGACTAAACGAACTTTTCAAATATCTTTCTCTCCATTCCAGTGGAAAAAAACCCCACCACTCCTGAGATCTTAAAGTGTTCTCACACAAGTGGCTACATACAGAAATAATTTCTGTTTAAAGACACTTTTTGAATTAAGTAAGATTTGACTTTAAAAAAATGTACAGTAATTTCACGAATACAAGCCGCAGCAATTAGAGCAAAATTTTGGTGGAAACCCGGAAGTGCGGCTAATATTTGGGTGCGGTTAATTTATGAACAAAAATGTGATATCTGCCCTTACCTAGTATCATGCCAGTCCAGTCCTGAGCCGAAATAGTTTGAAATCCATGGTTTCCCATTGTTCTGACGAGGAACAAATCAGAGAACAGCTTATTGTCTGCCTGTGGATGATGGTTTTACTGAGGGGCGGGGGTTGTTATCGGGGTGAGTTACCTCGGCGAGTTACCTCGGTAGTTCGATAAAAGTGTGTGATATTTCTCTGTACTTTTTTAAGTGTTTTCAGTCTTGTGTGGCTGCGCGGTTGGCTGGGCTCGCAGGGAGAGGGGTGGGGGAGGCACTCGGCTCGCAGGGAGAAGGGTGGGGGAGCCGCTCGGCTCGCAGGGAGAGGGCTACAGCGGACGCTCGGTTCGCAGGGAGAGGGGTGGGCGGGGCCCTCGCCCGCGGGGCTGAGCGGGGTGGCTGTGCCAGCACAGAGATGTGGCTCCCTTTGGAGCTCAGCTGCCTGCCTGCGCGGCTAAGTGGCTGTTTAAAGGCAACATGGATCCATTGGGAATGCTCGCAAAATGACCACACTATTGTTCTTGTCTTTTTTGGCTTGTAAATAAAGGGTGCTGCCGCAGCTATTTTCTGTGTCTTTTTTCACTTGGAAACAATGTTTCCGAGGTCGGCAGTAAGCCAGTAAGCCCCGGCAATCCCGTGATTGTGTTACTAAATGACGACTTCGTGAAAGTTCGCCGCGAACTAAAGTGCGGCTAATATTCGGGGTGCAGCTTATTTATTAACAAAGACATCAACGTTGCCAACACACCGGAAATGTGGCTTATACTCCGTGCGGCTTGTATTCGTGAAATTACTGTATATTGTTTCACTGAGCAGCACTCAAGAGGTCATTTCTAATGTACACTGACAAAACAAGTCAAATTGTGGGGAAAAGATGCTCTCTGAACAGCTCTGTGAAACTTTATGCACACTACTGTTATGTTGTTGCTGTTTTCTTCTTTTTTCCCAAGAAAACCTCCCAGTAAAATTGCCACGTATGCTCTACACTATGAATAATAGTCCATAGCAAAAAAGAAAATAAATCTCTTACAGTGTAGATAATCTTTCATTAATAGCAAATGAAACTACTGCTGCTGGATAGCACTGGAATAATGATGTCCTGTTGCTGTATAAACAGAAAACTTGAAATAAAAATATATACTGGACAGAAAGCAAGCTTCTAGTTAAAATCAATATCACTCACGCACTGCAGCCAACATGTCAGCATTTCAGAAACTGACATTTTATTATCAGACCAGAAATCTGATATTTGTACAGCCACCAAATGGGCTTGAAGAAAGTCATGGGCAGCAGCACCAAACCCATACAGAGAGAAATCTGCTGCACAGGAGTGCACAGCCTGAAAGGTTTGTACTTCTGAAAGGTAATCTGGAGTCTGAAATCATCTATTTAAGCCACCAAATAGTTAGAGTCAGTAGCAGGGCAAGATTCTTCAGACTGCCCTGCCTTCATTGTAGTGCCACAGACTAGTACATCTATCTAAAACAACCTTTAAAATTGTGATCTATATGGCACATTAGCCAGCACAGTCATTCTCAAGCTCCAGGGGCTTGGCAGAACATCAAAAGCTATAGGGCAAATAAAAACAGTACATTTCTTACAGTGGAGTCAGACACAAGTAATACTGGGATGTTGCTGTTGCCGTGAAAAAGCTCTGCTTTTTCAGGGTCCACAACCCCATTTACTCAATTGACCAGGTACCAGGGTATTTAAATACACATTTAAGACATTAAGAAGCTAATTGAAGATACTTAAGGTAGAATTGATTTTTGTTGTTTCCAA